>NC_056725.1:1294625777-1294781897 GCF_019279795.1 Protopterus annectens | reverse complement strand
CATATCAAGAAAGTTTGAGTGTAGGGATAGTGTGCACCCTGTATTTCTTGACTTTCCTAGTGTTCTGTTGGGACACACCTCTCTCCCTGATGTCTGTCATCTGTCACGTTACACTGCCCTCCAATGTGATAGATTTATTTCTATCATCCCCCCCCATGATGTCACCTACCTCTTACTCTGTTCCTCCCCCTTCTGTAACTCTTACACTACTCGGAAAGTGCTCATTACCTATGTGGCAGTGTGGTTCAGTATTGTAACCCTCATTTACATAGGCTTGCCTAGTAATGCTTAGTTACATCTCTTACACGGAGCTTCCCCCCCTTGGCAACCACTACACGGAGGCCATATTGCTTTTGGTCTGCTAGACCCTGCATTGTCATTCCATGTAATACATAAAACCCACCATTGTGGGCTTATAAGCTTTGGTTTTCACTTTTTGGCAGCGCACCCTGTTTGCGCGGTGTGCGCTGCAGTTAAACATCAAAATCCCGCGAAAAAATAAAAAGTTATTTTAAATAATTTTGCAACACTTTTTAATGCCATTGGCCACATATTTGGCCATTGGCATGCTAGATGAAACATATGCACCCTTTATTTGGAGCTAACATAGCTCCGTTGTCAATTTTGCAGAAATGTACTCAGTTGTCAGCTGAGTACATTTCTGCAGCTAACACGTCCGTTACACAGACTGCTTTGGGCTTCCTGGATCGCTCAAATACCTAATTTGCATATCTTTGGGCTGCACGTGTGGTATTGAGCATTTCCACGCCCAGTCCGTGTAAGAGACGTTATAGCTGTCTCTTACACAGAGGTTTGGGCTGTTCCTGGATCAGGAGGCTTACACGGAGGCTTACCCTACTCTTAAACTCCGTGTAAGCCTTCGTGAATCCTGCTATTGGAGTAGCCCAGTTAACAAATGTAAAATAAATAAAAGAAATAAAGTTTAAATCATTACAATGCTATGCATTCAGCCCACCAATGTGAGGATGCCCAGACATTCCTCAGGCACAAAGCCCAGTGTAATGTCAGCATGTATAGTTACTTCACCAATTGCAGTTGTCAGAGACTGCATGGCTAAGCACATAAACCAAGGCCATCTGTGCTCAGTAATGCATGTAATTATGGTGACGGTATAGCCAAGTTTTATTTTCAGCAGCATACTGATGAACTCTATGGTAGTCCTCACAAGTTTAGTGTGTAAAGCAGACATCAGGTGACAACAGCAGCCATTATAAGGGGTTGCTATTGAAATGCATACATTTATGTGTTGACACTGTGCTAAATCATGTTAAAGAATGTATTCTTTGTTACTGCCAGGCCATACTGCCCACATGTGGTAATACTGCCAGGCCATACTGCCCACATGTGGTAATTCCAATGTTCTATGTTACAAGCTAATTGCTTTTGTTATATTTCCATCATGCATTGCCCACCATGATGATTAGCCTTGTCTGTAACTGTACTACTGTGAACTGATGAGCTACCACGTACAACTGATCACATTTGGGCCCACTGTACATAGCTGACTGCATATGATGTGTGCTGCTGGTACAATGGAATACAGATGTATAACGAGTTATACATCTGTGTAACTGTAGCAATGAAGGTGGGAAGCATGCCACTCAAGGTCTTGAGCTCCTTAGCACTACCTGAAACTCCTTTGATTCGGTTGTTGTTTGTCATGGTTGTGAAACTAATGAGCACAGTTGTCACATGACCTTGTAGAAATATCTACCTAGCAGTAAATTTTAAGTCGAGGCCTGAGGTTTCTGTCTCGCGGTAACCACTGACAATCTGCCTTAAACCAGAATCTGACTCACCACGGATTACCGCTCAATCTTCTTTACATATGCTGTATCAGCGAGGGCTGTTGAATGATACAAATGACATTTGGTCCTGATAAACAAGTCATTTCTATTGTCCTCACTGCACTTCATGGCAACAAACTGTCTTGTGTTGCTTATTTTCTGACTTGGGTTCACCTTAATGACACCTTCTGCAATGACTCATACTATACAGTACCAGTACATGCTTAATTGCCAAGTTGTGAAAGGCCACAGCACTGAAATACCTCAGGGTATGCATTAGTGTCATGTGTGTATGACACCACCAGCTATAAATGTCAGTGTGAACCACTGTTTCATGACACAGGTCATTGTCATGGACAAAAAAACATACAAATAAATTTTAAGAATAATTCAGATTTTATTGGTAAACAAAAATCACACTGCAGACCAGCTTGTTTGCTATGGTAGTACTAAATGACACCAGAAATTATATTAACAGTCAAACCCCCCCCTCCGATGTGGTAGAAAACCAGTATACTGTCCTAATGCATCCGGATAACGGTCACGAATTCGCCACACACAGCAACTTGGAATTACTCTATGAACTCTGCTTCCCAGTCGTCCGTAACGCCAGACCATAAACTGCTGATATCGCATGTCTGTATCGCCGGTTTTCATCAGTTTCCGCAGGTATTCCGAAAATTGACCGCCTGTAAGTATCCGCAACACGTAGTACACCTTGATGTATTACAATTTCACTCATTTCCTAGAGAGAGAAAAATATAATAATTCATTTACGGCTCAGGACTAGGCCAATTATTTTCAGACATATACTAAGACTACATGAACATGTTACACAACTGAGGTAATAAGCCAATCGATGGTCATTCAAATGCACTCAGGCTGTATTGTTATAATGTTAAGTTAGATTTGGTGTCACATAAACTAAGATACTACACTGCTTCTGTTCTTCAAAACAGGTAGGAAGTCTGATGCGAATGTTCCCCTGAAAATGCATCTGACATTATTTGTTACAGCTGACTGCTACAGATACATGCACTGCACATCCTAACTGTATTTCTGTTTAGATACAGTACATTCAGGCATCGACACACAGCTATGAGTTCCATTTTAAGAACTGATGTGACAGTGTTTTACATGTATGTTATCACATAACATTCCACATATATATTCTACCCAGTTACATTGTACGTCAGACACTATCCATCATGAATGGTTAACATGCAAATACATAAATTCAAAGCTGCAGGGGTAACTTACAGATGTAAGTTATTGCACTCGTACCATGCATCAAAGCAAGATAGTTATATGCATTAATCTTGCATCAACATGAGTTGAGGTAACCTAACTCTGTCCATATGTTCATCAGCACTGTCAGTATCACATCTTTCCATTTGTAACAACTGGTGATGTGTGCATCGATTTAACTGCCACATTTTTCAAGTGTCTTTTGCAATCTTTTTAGAAGTATTG
Organism: Protopterus annectens; assembly: GCF_019279795.1. NCBI lineage: Eukaryota > Metazoa > Chordata > Ceratodontiformes > Protopteridae > Protopterus > Protopterus annectens. Next base: position 1,294,778,616 of record NC_056725.1, on the reverse strand, counting down.
AAGTACAACCAATTATCTGATCAGGAGCTATAGTCAAATATGCAAAGGCACGTTAAGATATATATAAGGAAAATTTCAGCAACAATGCATTTCTGAGGCTAACACCTACAACTTGAAAGAAATGAAGGCTAGCAAGTGCATTTGTAAGTTAGTACTAGACATAAAAAGCACACCTGATCAGAGAATGGCAAATTAGCTGGCATGTAATGCTACAAAGTAACTCCTGTGACAAGGTCTGCACTACATACAATCAAATTAACTGTAAATGCTCATGGCCAATCAACCACATACTGTTGTAATCAACACGTACTTACCGGAATTAATGACAAACAGTTTGTGGGCCCATTCCCATGACAGACTCTCTCTCTAGAAGTCAGCATACTCCTACAGCAATGGCACAGGCACCATGGGGGAGGTAGTTCGGCATTACGTTGATCATCATGTGGGATGTTAATGGACTCATCCTCATCCAGAATGTCCTGTACTAGTTGAGGATTACGTTCTGCAATAACAGTGAACAGCTGATGCATGCGTTCCTGGGAAAGCCTGTTAATTTTTGCCTGTAAGTGCACCAGAATAAGCATCTTATTCAAAAAGGAATGTACTAATTAAACCTGTGCATGCAACTATGGCCAAAACACTTTACACTGCTCATTATATGATTACTGCCAAAGCTTATTATACAATATTACGTATTGCTCTCGAACTGTTACTGTGGTTGTCAATAGATATAATCCAAGTACCCTCATCCATGCGTTGATTTCCAAGGTGCACTTTCATGTAGCTTACATCTACTACCTTCAGAGGCTGTCTACACATACTACCATGATGCCCCCTTGTAGGCAAATCGCCCGTTTGTTGCCCCAATGTAATTTACGCCAGTACCTCTAGTATTGTACTGACATGGTACAGTCACCAATATGCTCAAACGGCACTGCAGTTAGCTGACTAAGTAATACTTACACGATCTAACACTCCTATGCTTTGTCAAACTTCCATTGATTGCCTTTGCCAAGATTGTTCATTTTGTTCCTCAGGATTCCTTGAAAGTACCAAAATTAACTAGCTGGAGGTACTCAAGACATACTGTGGACTACAACAGATGCATCACACTTGCCTAAGGCAAGAGACGAGCAGCTGTAGCAAAGATGTCAGTACATCATAAATAACAGGCATCATTGTAATATCTGAGACTGTCCTCTGGGTTTTTTTTTTAATCATAAGTGTAGTATATTCATTTTGAAATAGTATCACCCTGTGTGCTAAGAAATTTAATATCACATCCCACTCCATAACCATGCCCTCACTGTCGTTAAGATATCCTCTATCTCTGGAGTAAAAATGCAATGACTGCTGATTACACCCATGGAAGAAACTCAGAAAAGCAAGGCATGCCCATGCACAACCACACAACACACCCACAGCAATTTACGTACAATGCAATGTATGCAGCACCTCAACCATCATATGATAACATTTATAATGAACATAAGACGTACTTGCCCCATAGTATGGCTACATACAGCTAATTCTATGACTCATTGCATAACTTGGGTGTCAGCTTATCACTAGTTCGATGCACTACCTGTAAAGTAAGACCATGTTGTTCTTGCGCATTCTGTCCGGTGGATGCAGGCCTTGGTCCAAGAGAACTGACTCTCCTATTTTGCTGTAACTCACGCCTCTGCCTCCCTGACATTGTAGGTTGTGTTTGTCCCTGTGTAGTCCTGAAAGCACCTGGTGTCTGTACACGATTAATGCCACTCTTCTTATTGTTTTCCATGGTACGTATAACCTGAAAAAGTAGTACAAGTGGAAATCAGTAAACAAACATACTGTATTAGTTGAAGGCAATTCGGGTCTGAGAAGGCTGCAGTATACTACTACTGGATTAATTTCATATGCAAATAGACACGTAGTATGCTTGGATAATCTCTGTTGCCAGGCAGAGGTAATTTGTTAACAGCATTACATTAATAATTGTGTCCGGCATGCAGTACATCAATCCTTCTTTGAGTACATATCTTTTTCCATAGAGGAATACTAAGCATGAACTACAGTATTGATATATACGCCAACCTCCTCACAGTTCATTTCACAACACTGCTCCATAGCCTTAAACCAATCTGATTATGTGTACACGACTGCACAATATACCAATGGGAAGTCATATACTCCTGTAATATGCTACTAATAACTGCACAATTCCCAACAGCCTACACTACTTTATGCTCCCTTAATGTACCTTGTGGGTCTCTGTTTTATGATGTATAATAACAAAAATAAAAGACAGCTGTTGCAGTAATATTACCGTTGTACCACACAGCGCATTACCACACTTAGCACTTTTTAAGGTTTACTTGATTCAACACAACACTCGGCGTGTCTCAACCTGCGATACACAAGGGATTAGTTATGAACTGGAATTGCACCTGCAAAACCAAGGGATGCCATATTTTTAACACTGGTTCCCTACTATGGCCTACTAGTGCACAATTTGTGTGAACAACTTCAATTCAAATACCTTTAGTGGGACACTAAAAGATGTGAATATTGCCATTCTGAAAGGTGGAGAACACATAGTACAGACTATTAATTAACCACACAGTAGAGATGCTCAACAACTTATTTGCACTGACACAGATTAGAAATGCACATTAAATGTTTTTTCACTTTACTAGAAAGTTATAACAATTATTCTCAACTGCAACGCAATAGGCCAACGTGGATAGTGTGAGTGAAATTAAGGGCCATTTGGGTGAATACGGGGAAACTGCCAACATAGTTTGACTGTTTGGGGCAGAGTTCACGGAGCTGTAGTCTTCTGTAAAAAAAGAAAAAAATACAAAGGTTATAAAGACAGACATAAAAAGTAGCACTGAACAACTGTGGATCAGAAACTATTAGATCAACGAGACATTCAATAACAATTGTAGTCATTGCAAGGCAATATTAATATTTGCGACAAGAAGCAATTACGTAACTTAAGAATGATGACAGTTCCATGACTGCTCTATCCTTTTGACGCATAACTATGAAGTTTGATGTCTGTTATCTTTCCATCTCAAATGAAGCCAAAGTCTACTACAAATTGTCTGAATGCTGCTGAAATCTTGATAAGTGTTCCTCGACCAACTGTCTTGTGTCTGGTGGTTGATAAGGGGCAATTGTGGGCTGTATGTTGCGTGGATCATCATAAGACAGTGTGGCTCGTTCGTGACGTTTAGTGTGGTCTGCCAGTCTACGTTGCAAAATTTTTTCCTTTATTGGTATGAGGTAATTGTAATCTTTACTTTGTTTCATGCGCACTACTGTTCAATGTCCGCTTTTCTTGTTAAATTTTCTACGGTACCTAAATATAAAGTGGATAACACTTCATGATACAATGAAAGTCAAGTAACAGCCTTTATTTAGAGTTTAATGCTTTGCATAGCATGTGTACAGCTGAAAAAACATAATGTGTAAGCCATGGTTGTCATAATTACTGACACTGAGTACAGTTTTGCAGCCAATCATGTAGGTCCACCAAAAGCTGCTTGACTAGATATATCTGACTTCAGGTCAAATGACCAAATGTGAGTATTACCGGTCATTAACAGGATATTGGACATATTTCAATCAATGGTGGTGGTGCTACTGCATGAGTCACTAACTTGATGTATCTGTTTGCATTACGCTAACATTGGTCGTACATGTAACACATGTGTTTTTATATGTCCATGTGTTTACAGGTATGTGCAGTTGAAATACAGACTGCTGCAACTGAATATGAATTACATCCGTTGTTAGCTGAAAAGTATAAAATATGAAATGAGTTCAAAATTGACGGAGTTTCCTACTTGTGTGCATTTCATCCTTATACCCATGCATGTCAGATGCCATAACTGAGGTCTACAGTTGATAACACATTTAGAAGTAATGAAACTATATATTGCTTTGCCTGTTGAACCGATATGTGAATAATTGAATTTTCTTACACATATCTGCCTTCCTTGTTACGCGCATATGGACGACCTCTGTGGCTGTTGTGGTCTATCGCAGCAAGAAAATTCGGAGCCCAAAATGCAGGGAAAGTGTAGGATTGCCATTTTGAAGCATACTTTAATATGATCTGGTGGAACTGTTCTAATTCTGCTGTAGTTCTACACAGTGAGATAAGAAAAATCACAAGTCAGAGTATTCATGTCCACATGCACATCAATGTGATAAAGGGAACCACAAAGTACAAGTACTTTACCTGTAGCTGACGTAATGTCTTGTTTTCTCCACAAATCTGGGGTCTAGAACAATCTGCCTTAACTTTTCATGTGCTGGGCTGTCAGGCTCTAGCCATGGCGGCGCATGCTCCACCCCAAGAGACTATGCTGACATTGTCCAACCGGTTCATAGTTATCATGTATCCCACTACCCCACTCATGCTGGTTTATCACATGGTATAAAATACCACCCCAATGGATCTATGGGTAAAAAATAGATAAGAGAAATAAAATTCATGTTGCAACTTCTACTGCTTCATATAAATTAACTGTACGATTAATGCGATGCATTTACATACCATGAATTATTCTGTACTCTCGGAGTGCTGACAGCAATAACAGAAGTGATTGACAATTTGCCTGGTCCACTGACACAGAATTCTGCAGCCACGCTGAAGTCCAGCCTGTTGTGTAATACAAAAAAACAAAGCGATAGACAATAAGGTAAATGTGTATTTCAGTAAACTGATGCATTTACACTTGACAGTTATGATCGTATTAACCATTACACAACGTGATGCTAAGTGTATTATTCCTAGCACTGGATTTCTGAATAGTGTGACGAATGTATAAAATGTAGTACTGGTTACTGCATAGACCTTTGTTATCACTGTATTGCTATTCAGTACATTTGCAAAAAAACTAGTTTAGATAGATAATGCAGGAGACACTTTTCAATAGGAAGGTTAAGCAACCTGTATAAATCGACACTTCTCTTAGCATAATGCTAATTGACAGTGGATGACAGTTGAAATGCAAGCAAGACATGTTCATGATTAAAACTACTACGACAGTTTAGGAATACAAATATTCAGAAAAACTTAATCGGTATGCTTGGACAGAAGGGCCGAAACGCATGGTTCATTTTTGAATACTCCACCCTTTAGTGTTACTTCATGACATCCAATCGATGGGGAGCACAGTGGCTATAGTCTCTACCTTGTAGTGGCTTTGCACCACAGTAGGTAATGATGACATAATAGAAATGGTTACAGTATCGGATATACTTCTCATGATATGTAACCTCCACAGAGCTGAAAATAGGGTATCAATTTCCAGGCGTTGCCTATGTCAGGAATGTTTTTTGTTCAACTAAAACATAAATGCACACAATTAATACTCTGTGTGGTAGTATAGCAAAATACACCCTACGTTGTAGTCACAAATGTGATGTTTTGCTTACAAACTGAGTAATGGAAGTTAGTGCAGTTACTATTTTAGTGTGGTTTTGGAATACTATGCTTGCATTTTCAGAAGACATTAATGTATATAGTGCTGTACATAATGGGACACTAAAAGAAGATATGTTCCCATGAATATCACAAAAATGCAGTGGAGTAACTACTGTCTGTCTGGTCATACCATGGTGATGAAGAAATCGAAAGTATTTCTAAAAGAATCTGAACAATTCACAAGTACTGCATTCTTTATTGTCATGACCTAGTAACCAAAAACATTGTTAGTCATTCTGGAAAACGTGAATGTAATAGAGTACAGGAGGAAATTTTCTCTAGTGTTACCTTGTAAATTCGTTTAGCAAGATTTTTGGCCCCATGCCACATATCGAAGGAGTGCTTGATTGATGCATACCTAGTCCCTGTAAAAGGAAAACATATCATCAGACCTTAAGCCCGCAAGGTTGAATGTAAGTATGACAGTGCAGACAGACAAGACTTACTCATTAGTTTAGCAATTTGTGGATGTGCATCAGTCACCAGCTCATCTATCTTGAGTTGTGAATCTTGAAGAGTTTTTATGCACCTCTCAAAGGCCAATTTCTCCATTCGTGGAGAACTCAGTTCTGTTTCTCTTTTGTCAACCACTTGTATGAGCAAAATCTCTTTGGTTTGCTCATCCATGCATGTGTAAGTGCAATACTGTGCAGAGTGTCCGGGACTATCCATACGACCATCACCTACAAATAGAAACCAGAGCTGGTTTAAGTCCAAAACAGACATGGATAATGGAAATGGTTTGCATAAACTTTAACTTAATAATAACTGTAAGGACTAACCCAGGATTGTCACATTAATGTGTTTACGAGTGGACAACATATTCCTCACCATCTCATTCCAGTAGTTAGTAATGACTGGGACTATGTATCTTCGCTGTAACCGGTAATAACTGGCTTGGTGGATAAATGCTAAGCCAATACACTTTGCTAGCAATGCTATCTTAGCATAGTTGTTTCCAGTCAGGAAGATTGCCGCTGCTATCATAACATCACCAAGATGTAAACCCTTCCTAACTGTATGTTAACTTGACCACTGGTAAGCAGTATGACCATTGCAACACACCTACAAGAAACACAGTGTTGTTAACAACTATGCATGCCAAGTATTATTACAAATGAGTATGGCTTGTATGGTAGCCCGATAATACCTACCCATGATAAATTGATGCATGATCCTTTGACTGTGTTTGTTACTGACACACCTTCCCGACATATATCACAATGTTGTGTTATGCATTTCTGTGCCAGTTGTATGAGTTTATTCTTGTACACCAGTACAACAGATTCCGTGGAAAGTGATTCTGCACTAAGTTCCTGATTTCTTGTTAATGTATCCGCAGTGGTTGACCTGTCTGCTTGTAATGACAGTACAGTCTGAAACTCACTGTCTTGCATTCTGTGTTCTGGCTCCTCACAAAGGCCTGCAGAGCTGCTCAGAATTGATGCCAGCACACAGTGCATAAAAGCAAGATAACAGAAGGGGAGAGACCAAAAACAACAGAATTAGGTATATGCAAATCAAGAGTGATGCATCTGTAAATGAGGCACACTCATTAAAGCTAAAACCTGTTGAGAGAATGGTCAACGGAGGATGATCTGATACATGCCGGTTTGCTCTTTTGCTGCATAGGTCGTCGACAAATGGTGAATTCTTGCATGCTGGAATAGGTGAACATAAATAATGGTGTAAATGTTTAGAATGCAATTACAATCCACCATTCACAATGTAGAAAGTTGGAATTACCTTTCTGTTGTGCTTCCTTGTGGAGGGGTGCCCGATGGTATGTATGACAAGTCGTGATGTAGCACGTGATTGTTGCCTCTAATGTCTTCCAGAGGGAAAACATCTGACATGCAGTCATCATCATCTTGTCTCATGTGTCTGAAAAACAAAAAGATTGTAAGAATCAGCATGTACATTTAGAATCAAGCAGAGTGTGTTCTATTCACACATGTGAGATATGATAACTGTGCAAAGTACTGGACTTGTCATGGTTGGTGGTGCAATTTTACCTGAAACTCCCCGAAAATAGGCTTGGAGCTGAGAGAGTACTAGATGTATTTGCTCTGATGGACATTGGAGTGGACTGAAGTTGGGGCAATGCTGACGGCACTGCATCCATGCATGACTGGTTACTTTGATTGTCGTACCTGCAATCAGGTGCATACACTTGTATTATTACATTGTCTGACTGCACTTCATATCACTTCTATCTAATTGAGATTAAATATTAGTTTTTTAATAGTACTCTTAGGCCACAGTAGGGCACAGTAGGGCACAGTCTACAAATTCTAATGGACAAGAAAGCCAGTGCATCTGCTGCCGCATAGTTTGTGCCTCTGAGTAGGCACTCTATGTATATTTCAGCTAGAGGTCCAATTGATACACCCATGTTGGAGCTGTGTAGATAACTAGCAAGATTCCATTTAAAAGCCAAACTGTACTCATCAATGTATCACGCTACACAAACACAATACATTACGTGGTTACACACACTAAGGGGATGTTGACTAGACAGCTCATACAGCATGCCTTTTGGTAGTTTATGGTTGTAACACACATTACAGCCCTATTATAATCACTGACTGTCCTGTGAACAAATGTGTGTGATAACTATGAATACAAACACACTAAGGAATATTGTAACAACACAACACTATGATGCATATAATAAGATAAATGCAGATGGTTAAGCATACAAACAGACTTACAAGTTAAGCAGGAAATGTGCCACTTCCTGATGCGATTTTACTTGTAGATGATGCTTGACAGCCATCCAGCGATCAAATTCACTACCAATGGCAATCCGTGTGCATCCACGTTTAGCATCCAGTGCTTTCTTCAGGTGTTTCTGAGCAAAGAGTGTTACTGACTTTTGGTTCCCGTTGGTTGTGCCGCCATTGCTGGGCAGAGTTGACATGATGTACCTACCAGTTATACAAACTGTAGAGGAATAGTACATTATACATCAATGTAAGTGTATTGTAACTGATGATGTTGAAACAGCAAAGATACAATCATGCTGACAGCAGAGCACCTGAACAAAAGGCAAATGGTCGAAGAAGATTAGGCATCGGCCAGGTGTGGTAAACAGTTGCTGACAAACATGACATATGTGATTAACATGTAATGGACATTAATACATGGGACAGATGGTTTTCCGAAGTCAGCTATATAGCAAAAGAATGAAAAATTAAAATTCTCACAGACATACAGTATTACATGTACTGCACTGTGCATTGAAAACAGCCGTGCTTTTTTCAAGGTACACTCTCTGATGGCCAGTATGCCAATTCTAATGGCATGATGAAATTCATATACTCAACTGTATATTGAGCACTATATTATTCAGCAGCTAACTACACATGTTAGCAGATCAGTGTTGACTGTCTCATATGCATCACCACACACAGGTTATGTATGTTTGAACGTATAATAATCCGTCAGTACTGTGTGATATACATTGTCTATAGATTCATCTTAATAATGCGGCAAAGTATTGGGATGTGCAGATGACAATGCTAAGCAAAGGCATAAGCAGGCACATAGGGTTTGTGATGTCAGGGATGTACGTTACTTTGCTGTACCCCTAGTCAACCACATACATAATGAGATGTGAAAGAGTTGTACGTGAATAACGAGTAAGTATATAATGATAATGAGATGGTAACTTGGGCATCTACCTTTTGCCAGCAGAAGCAGCCAAAGGTAGGTCCATGGTTATGTACCGGACTTCTTTAGATATGTGGTAAATTGGCAAGTGCAGGTACTGACCTGTTATTACCTGAAATTTAAAAAAAATTTAGTGTGTGTGCTTAGGTATCCCAGGAAATGAATATTGATTACATACTGCAAAAATGTAGTGTGTGTGCTTATGTATCCTAGGAAATGAATATTGATTAGGATACTGCATCATAAGAAAAACAATACCGGATACCTATTCATTCAGATGTTGGAGACATGACCATTAAGGTTGGCATATGGGCATGGAATTGCTATGCACAGTTGTAATGTAGGAGAACAAGTGCTGTGCAATGCAAATCGATCTCTTTGGCAGCTGAACAGTCAACAGTGTGGTACACTAAACAGCCTCGTAGTCAAATAAATGGTTCCATAGTAGGAGACAGGATTCAGATTAAATAAGTACCTGTATGATCATTAAGCACACAAAGCAAAATGATACAAAGTTAAATGATGTGAGTAGAGCAGACCAAATCAAGTAATCCATGGCTCCTGAAGACAAAGATGCAGAAAATGACAATGGTGCCAACCACATTCTCGTAATTATCGCCTGGAGCTGATAACAGTAGCTGCTAAGAAAAAAATCATAGAGGACATTTAACATGAACAAATAAAACTGCATGGGACACAAGTTAAGTGTCACATACACTGTGATCTGCATGCACTTATATGCACAACATGTCACAGTTATGCTTTGTGAGTAGACATGCTTGAGCGGTCCAACATTTAAAAGACAAGCAAAGAAAATTGCTTTTCAGGGATATGTGCAATGGTGCAACATGGTATACTGACTGAAGTGGCCATATTATTCTCCACAGTAGTCACGTTCAGATCTTATGATAGTTAGCTCTTTCCATATAATTGAGAATTGAAAGTTAGCTCTTTCCATATAATTGAGAATTGAAAGTTAGAAGTGAGAAAGTGACAGTTAGTAGTATGTCCAGTGCCAGAATCCACCATATCACACATGCTCTGAAGTCTCTCAAGAACACGTAATGTTATGACAGTCACAGTGCATGCTAGAGTAAATGACTTGAGAGGTACCTCTCAGGACTATACGAAGAGAAACGTGAGTGAGCCTGCTGATTATCTATCCTAGGGAGGTATGTACCTAGCCTTAAGCTGTATTCTACCATCACCCAGAGTGATGACGCAATACAAACAGAACAGGATCGACTTTTGTGGTTGAAGGGTGATCTAGTACATGACAGTGTGTGACTATATTATCGACCGACAACAACACATTGTCAAAGATGCCCTGCATCTGTCTCACCTGGATTTCATGCTTCTGCCAAAGTCTCCGGCCTCATCCATAGAGGGCATACTTAAAACTGGTTCTAAGCTGTGGAGAGCACACCAGCCTGACCAAGTTACTCACGCCATCATACATTGAGACTCCAAACAGTGTCTGCTGTAAAGCCAAAGGAGGCGTAGTTGAAGTAGACATTAAAGACATACACCACATCCAGGCCAGTAAACAGTAAGAACAGGAGACACTGCAGGTGCAGTTAACAAATGACCAGACACCTATTCAAATCGTAGATGGCTAAGAACCGTTGAAACTGTCGGTGCAGTTAATAACTCGCAAGACCCCTTTGGAAGTTGTATCTGGCTACTGGTGCATAAATGTGAATGAAGATGCACACTATGCATATTTTAACCTGTTTGAATGTGTCAAGATGAAACCCTTTACACTTGATTCAAGTTGATTTTAACTGCCCAAACATAGATTGATGAGTGTGTTAACCTACAATGTCTCAACTGGTTACAAATCACAAATAAATGCATGGACTGCCTACAGCTCAGTACAGTACATAGAGTAATATTAAATAGAAATAAATGGCCCGCTCTAAATAACATCTTTCCACCTTAAACCCCAAAGGAAAGTTTTTGACGTTCACCTATAAGTTATATTCACAAATTGGAATGTCCTGCTAGACAAATCCTCCTCTCCTTAGGTAATAAATGGCACTGTCTGCCTCCCATGCTAAGGACAATGTCAAGCACTAACAAGTGAAAAACTCAGCTTTTCACCAACCTCTCCTGATGGAATATGTAACTGGATTATCCCTCTCTGGGAGTCTGTAATCAAAGGCCCCGGGGAGGCTATCCTCCGGAGTTCATAAGCATCTTATAGCTTAACCTTCCTAAGCTAATTACCATACAATCTATCACACTATGTAAATATAGTACATAGCTTTTTACTTTGGCTTTAACTGTATGAATTGGTAGAAAAGAAAATGCATGATATTTTTCCACTATGGGCAGTATTGCTGACACTTTGTATTACGTGATATGCATTTGTGCTTGTACTTCTATAGGAATTCTAGCTTTACTGTAATTAGTGTAATGGAGACTTTCCACCAGGCACTCAACTGAGTAACTATGAAGGGAAGCTTAAGGTGTAGAAGGCATAACAGAGGTAACATCACAGCAGGATGGAGTATGTGCCCAAAGTAGGGAGAAACTGGAACATCAGGAATCATCTGAGGAAGACATATGAACATGTAAAAGAAAAGAAAAAGAGATGTTCTATGGTGTAATATTTATGCAAAGGAGAAAGAAAAAGTAACCAGTGCAAAAAGAGAAGCATCAAAGATATGTGCAGAGAAATACAGGCAAATGAATGGTTAGTGTCCCACAGGCTCACCCATGTTTGGAACAGACTCCCTCTTGACATCAAGCCAAGTACCTCTTTACCGTTTTTTTAAGTGTATCATGGATAACTGGAAGGGAAAAATAAGATAAATCCATTGGATTCCTCGCGTGTCCCTGCACGACAGTGGCATTGAGTTCTGAATTGTCTAAACATGGGCTAAAGTCTCGTCTGTGATTATAAGAGCCTCCGGGCCAGTAGCCTACTAACCTGCTATGATCGTATGAAGAACAAATTGAGATTATGCAGTACTTTGGAAATTAAGTATTAAGTGCAGCCATTGTAGACAATGAATCTGCAAATATATTGGTGAAAATATTCAAATGCGGAGCAATTGTTGAGGTGCCATTTGTAAAGATGTTGGTGTCTTTCAACAGGAAACCAATGTAAACCTTAACATGAAGCTAGAGATGAAGATGTAATGGGAAACTTTGGAAACTAATGTAGTGAATGTTTAGAAGTCAGTTCCCATGTGATAGAGAAACAGAAGGTACAGGATGAAATGGACAAGAATGTGTCACAAGAAGATGCTATGCAATGCACACAGGAAATGGAAAACAGTAAATATGCCCTGAGTATAAAAGAAATATAACTGAAAGAAACAGACTGGTTACGGTGAGTATAACACAGGAAGTCCTAAGTTTGATAACCAGAAATGAATGCAGTACTTATAACTGTTCATAGAGATCCATGCCATGTAAGGGAAGTAAACAAGATATATTAACCTACACCAAAATAAGTAAGTGAACAAGTTCTAACACAGAAACACGTTAGCAATTGAAAGGAAGTGGAGGTATCACATGCCATCATTGAAGCATAGAATATAGAAAACTGTAAAGCAATTAAGAAAATTGTGTCGAAAAAAGGAAAAGAATAACAATGCACAATGTACTGAAAAAATGCAGAATTTTTTTAGTGAATTGTGACACAAGGTGAAAGGAATGAAACGACTGCCAAGAAAAGGACTAAGAGACATATTGGAGAGTATGTGGATCTTGCGGAACTTAAAATGATAAATGGATACAAAGAGGAAAAGTAAGAATAAAACATTTTAACAACACTGGATATGAAATGGGATGCAATAACTGCTGCAGACATTTAAGCACAGGTAATAGAAGGCTATAATTATGAAAACACAGGCACTGATGGAGTAGTTTAACTTCTGGTTAAAAGGTATTAGCATTTTTGAGGAAAGAGGTAGATATGAATAAAAAGTATTCAGCTGCAAACCATGAACTGGCAAGAACATGAAGAGCAACAGGAGAAGCTATGCTCTTACATATAAGTTAACATGCAATGCTCTTACTAAAGAGTTAACCTGCACGCTGTAATTATCACTGTTGTCGGATAAATTGCCTTTCACTCAGGTATAAACTATGCAGAATTATTATTGTTGATAAACTTTATGTTCATGCACAAGAATAATCAAGTATGGAAAAGGAACAAACAGGCAACTGAAGAACTGCGTAAGGAGAAAAGGATAATTGGTTGGAAAATAAAGTCATGGCAGATAACTGTAATAAGGGTAAGAATGTATGTATGGCAACGGATCACACTAAAAAAAGCATAGCAAGCATTGCAAAGTAAACCAGTAGCATGGGTTAAATATTGCTTGTAAATGTATAAGAGAAACATAACAATGATCTACTACATTACAGGGATCATGAAACAGTGGCAGACCACTTGGGAAATTTGTCTTGACAAAGGACAATTGATTATTCCAGGGAATTAAATATATAGGGGCTATTCCAGTAACCACCTTTATTTGCTCTTGACCTACTTCTGTAGGAGAGGATCACTTAACTAGTTATGTCATGCCTAAATATTATGCTCCTGTAAAACAGCATAGTGTAAACAGTTATCTTCTGTCTGTCGGTGATTTACAACATAATAGCTCATTAGATGACTAACTGAAAGCACAACTGCAGGTAGTCAGAACTTGTTCACATGACATAACAATGTCATTTGTTCTTGATAAATATGCCAAGGCATATTCCAACAACTGGAACGTCCACAGAGGTTCCTCACTAACACTGTTCCAAAGAAAAATTGCAGAGCAATGTTCAGTCAAACAGAGACTCAGGCATGCACACAAACACACACAAACACACGCACACACACGCGCACACACGCACACAAACACACACGCACACAAACATGCACGGTTTGCTGTAGTAATAATAATTACAGGTAGCACAAGAGCAGTGGTAGCACTGTGGGGTACGCAACAAATGTCACGTTGGGTACCCTGGGACACTTCAAGTCTAAGTGTCACCCTGTTACAACCAGGCCACCTAACCTTTTAGCTCATGCTGTACTGTATACAACTAAGGAACTGTAGTGACATTTGTTTTTGTATTGTGAGAGGCCTGTGTACCTCACCATGTTGTAACATCTGAAAGAAGCACATACAAAGGCAATGGCATGCAGTTGTAGCAATGACCCATTTTGGCAGCACTGTATACGAGGCTGGACCAAGGTGAATTACTGCCCTAAGCACTCCCTACCACAACCCCATGATAAACTAACAATTACACACAATACTCATATATGCTCACCTCCAGTATCAACACATTATGCAAATGATTTTCATCTTCCGTGTCTCAAAGTTGTAATTACCCTACACCTTCTGTAGAAGCAATGATTTTCTATGTGGTTTGACATGGATGTTTTTTAAGTTTGTACAACTCTGTCCTGCATGGATAACTTGAATGGAAAACTAGGAATTAGGGAATAAATGCAGTGTTACTGTTCAACTTTACTTTTCAATTAATACTTTAAACACATTATTTACCAGGGCAGCAAAGTGGTTACTGTTTAGGGAAAAAAATAATGAAGCAAAGGTGACCCCAAACCAAAGGGTAACAGTAGGTATATCATGCTTTTAACATGTTAGCAAAGTTTGAATGCAATGGTTGGCTTAAAAATCAGGAAGACAAAAAGAATGCCAGTCATGGAAATTTTCTTTCAATAAAGAAGTAAGTTGAGACAAATGGGTTAATGCTGAAAGCTAAGACAACCACAAGGCATTCTATAGCTATGTGAAGAATCTAAAGGTCAAATCTGCTTTGAGATTCAACCGAATGTCATTAAAATATAAAGATCAGAAGGATATTGCCAATAATCAGGAAGATTAATTCATGGCATAACTTCAACCCCTCTCACACCCTAAAGGGCCCATCTCAATACCAAAAAGATTGCAAAATTATGGTAATAACAGCAACACACATAAAAAAACACACTCTCCAAAGCTAAGAAGACAGCATCCATGGGACTAGACAACATCCAAGGCTGGGTAGTACATGAACTACACAATTAACTGGCACCTCACCTAAGTGTCATTTCTAATCATAGCGTCAGATCAGGCATCGTGCCCACTGAGTGGCGCAAGTACAATTATCCCACTACACAAGGGGGGATGCACCTTGGATCCTGGCAGCTACTGCACCATCAGTCTGACGATCCTGATCTGCAATGCCATGGAACATATTTTCATGTAACTTACACAGCCTATCTGGATGTAGCCAAGGCATTGCACACAATACCCAACTCTGGAATGATAGATAACTATAGTAAGCTGGCCATTAGTCCCTACATCAATAGATGGGTTGCAAAATTGCTAACTGACATAACCCAGACTGTAAAAGTAGCCGACTACAAATCCAGCTCCAGACAACTGACAAGTGGAGTACCTCCGGGTTGATTGCTGGGGACGGTCTTGTTTGGCATGTACTTCTCTGCAGTACAGGCCCACAATAGTGGAGTGTAACTTGCAAAGTTGACAGATGAGTGCAAACCGGGAGCTATTATTGAATCCCAAAATGATTTGGATATTGTACAAAAGGGCCGTACAAAAACAGATGCTTGGTGCCAGAGCCATGTGCTCAAGCTCAATGCAAAAATGTATAGTTATCCCCTTTGGGCAAAATACTTGTACCTGTGAATTAACACATAGCTGGCAGTACACTAAATGCCAAAAGTGAGATATCAAACTTAGGAACACAGGTGGACAGTGGTCTCACCTTCGATAAACACATCACCACAACAGTAATGAAATCCTTCTATGTAGCACATCTCAGCACTAAGGGTTTGTCATCCTAAAAAAAGAAGGTGATTGTACTCATCCCTCGTTAGACCTATTATAGAAGGAAATGCCCCATTTGGTATTTACCTATCAAGACATCTGCAACAACTGGAAAGGGTGCAGTAATATCTCAGTAAAAGAATCACAGGCCTAAAGCAGATGCCATATGATGACCATCTAAAAAAAAACTGCACCTATACTGTGTCGCATATCGTCTACTCAGAGGCGATCTCTGCTTAACATACAAGGCCATGTCAAACCCAGAGCTGTTGGACATGTTACACAAAGAAATCTAAATCCCTCAGAGACACACGCTCCAGGATATAAACCTTGTCATCACAATGAACAAAACATGCTGGAATGGGATTTTTTCCTGACCCACAGACTAACAGTACTCTGCAATAGTCTGGCCATACATGTCAAGAAGAGTGCCTCTTTGGCACTCTTTCAAAGGAATGTTGATGATTGGATGGGGGATAGGAAATTGATCCCGGGGATCATATCAGTTGCCCTGCTAGACAGGGGTCCAGGGAAGTACAGACTGTGGTAAGAAATAGCCATGTAATGCATGTGGCTACGCATGCATAGGCCCTAGGGACGATAGCCTAGTAGCAACCTATAAACCTAAGACAACTGTACCTCACAAAGTAACAATACAAATTGGATAATAAGGTGAGGCTCAGGAGGAAGAAAGCATCATGAAAGAGAAGTGCATGGTACAAAGCAATGTTATAAAAAGACAGAGAGGTGACATGAAAGAGAGGATACAAAGTGGAGAAACGAATAAGTGAGACTGCATAATTAATTTACAAAGGCAATGCAGCCCAGAAGGATGGATGCATGTCAGGTGGACATGGCTAGACCCCATTTGTTTTAATAAAGGCATCCGAGACATAATGTATCTTTCCCATTTCAGACTGTGTCCCAATTTGCCTGGAGGGAAATTATTCATATATGTATACACTCTGTTTAATGTGGGTACTCATAACTGACAAGGACTAACATATCAGTAATCATTAATTAATATTAATAGTTTGATATAATAAACATTAGCCTGTGTACATGGTGATATACTCAAATCACAAGTCGAGAATGAGGAAATTAAGACTGATGAGTTATACCTGTGCTGAGTGAAGGACTATTTGACATCGGCGACTGTAATGCATAAATTACAAAGTTCAAAGCATTCCTTATTTTGTGACTCCATTGAACAGTGAAATAGTAAAATAATAATACAAAATTATATTTCAAACCATCCTAAAAATAAGTGTAGAACATATCCGGTGTAAAACCAAATTGTGGGGTCTAGTGTAATTTCATTCATTACTTATTGTCATCTAATTTGCCAGAAAACCACACAAGTAGTACTAATGACCTGACAGAAGCATGCCCTTCCTAATCTGCACCTGTAATACACCCATATTTAAAAAAATAATGGAAAATAAAAAAAAAATAAAATAAAAAATGTGAACTTTCTGCTGCAGCCAATTTGGTTGCATGCTTCAATGAAGTGGCCGAGACTGACTAGATAGTACCGTGCTAGTTACTTTAGCACCCACTGAAATACAGACACCAATGTACAGCTACAAAATAATGTCGATGTCAAAGCACAGCACCTCTCTACCTGTCAAAGCAATAAATATGGGCTTAAACCTAAGTAAAAGTGGAACAAATGTGGTCAAATAGGGAGACTTATGAAATATTCCTCGTACAGAAAGGCATATGAAGTGTGAGACTCAATCAGCAGTGATTACTTATTGTTATCTAATTTGGCAGAAAAACAACCCATCTTTCAAACGGGACGAATTGGCAAAAGTAAGGACTTTGGGTATAATGTGTACATACGAAAATATCCACAGTATAAGACAGACGACCAAAGGATTCAGTAGTAAATTGTCTTTATTGAACGTCACAAACAGGAAACAGTAAAATAAATCAAGCGCTTTCGCCTGATCAATATCAGGCTTTTTCAAGATGCTTACTGAGACTAACAACGTGACTTAAATATGCATTGTTTAATTAGTTAGTTATTTATTAGCATTTTTGCACATATATATATTATATATATTATCGAGCTATCTCATTTTAATGTTATTTACTAGTACATAAAGATAGGAATTATTTAAAGTTCGGGGGTCATATATGATATTCTGCACATATTGTTTACAATGTTGGATATAGCTGCATCTTTGACAGTTTTTTATGCATCAGAGTTTTCTTCATACTAGGAATGGTTTAAAGGATGTTTGTTGAATATATGACAGTCTGTTTGTTTTTTACAAATATGCACGCACATTCAAAATGTTGTGTTTTGTTAGTGAACTACTATATACTAGTATAATATGTGTTTTAATGGCTGATGACTTCAAAAGTTGTCATAAAATGTATTTTTGCAGTGACTTTTTAATTCTAATTTTAATTAAATTCAATTTGAGCTTTATTTAATTCTATTTATAACAATTAAATTCTAATTAATTTATTATTTAAAAGAAGGTGTAAGCATCCTGAAAGCGTTTGATTTATTTTTCTGTTTCCTGTTTGTGACGTCCAATAAAGACAATTTACTACTGAATCCTTTGGTCGTCTGCCTTATACTGTGAATATTTTCGTATTTCTGGTTTATTGGGACCGAGTTAGTCTTTGGAGATTTTATAATGTGTACATGCTATATGCACATCCACCATAATCTCTACCCGTAATGCACCCATATGTACAATTAAATAAAGAAATAAAAATTAAATTAACAACGAGCAGAGTAAAAAATTGTAGCTTTCTGCTGCAGCCAATCAGGTCGCAAGCTTCAATGAAGCGGACCTCATTGAGAACAGATTACCGACCAATAAGGAGTTGAGCAGCCTGAAAAGCGTCCGCAAGAACAGGCTTCGGTTTGAAATGTTAGCGTTTGCTTGCATCTGATGTATGGATACAGCATGATCAGTATTTATTCAAGGAGTCAGCCCTCACCCAAATGTATATAATTTAAAATGGAAGGCACACACCGAAACGCAACACTACACATCACTAACTTGCAGAGCAAACCATTGGGCCAAAATCAGAAGTGAAATGCCGCAAAATAGGGAGATTTGTAAGTTACTACAATTTCTCACCATCAACAGCTAATGAAATATGGTGAGTGGGGGGGGTCATTTATTCTATTAAAATTAAAAAATGTACTCTATTATTCCGTAAAATTTGGTGAGTTATTTACAAAGTGGAGTAAAGTTCATTCATGAATGCATAGATTACAAAGGAGAGACCTATACTGTTTTGATAAATATGTTGACGGAAACAATTTAAAACCATATTAACAGAATTAATCCAAAAGAAAATGTAACATACATCGACACCTATTAATAAAATTTTAATTAAACTGAAAAAATCTTATTTAGGTTAATATGGGTAATTTAACAACTGCCACGTAAAAATGTCACCAAGTTGCAAACACCTGACATGAACTTGTTTGCTGTTTAGCAACAATAAAATAGCGTATATTGTCTTTGTAGATGATTCTTTCTTTTGCGTTCGTAGGGCACCAGGTTATCTAAGGACAAGAAATGATATCCATAATAATAGCGGTGCTACGATATTAAAGGTTCACTACAATTTGTACGAATGACCTACACAGTATCTAACTCTTCAATAGAGCATTTTACTTACGGGGTTTAGCCACAGCAGTCCCTAATTTATTCTGTAGTCTGTTCCTCAAAACGTTATAAATGTAAAGACTTGTTCTGAATCATTGGCATAAGATATGCAAGTAAAATAGGGAGATTATTTAAAAATTACTATCGATATGTGTGGTAGTATATGTGAGGTTTCATTATTTCAACTGTTTCCCTGACTCACTTTACAATGCACTTCCACCAGATCGCAGACCAGTAAACAGCTGCCGTGCACAGAGATACATAATTGGCAAAGTTGTGTGCTGCCAATTTTCAAATGGGTCACATAGGTTCATAGGTTTATAGGTAGGTACTAGGCTATCGGCCCAAGGGCCTACGTAAGCCTAGCCAACAAGGTTCACTGGCTTACGCCACCCAAGAAAGTTATTTTCCTGTGCCACTGTCGAGCAGAGACACAGAAGTGATCCCCGGGGTGTATTTTCTATTTTCCATCCACTCAACAAGATTTTTCTTGAAGAGTGCTAATGAAGAACTTTGCCTGACATAGATGGGTAGCCTGTTCCAGAGTATGGGAAGTCTCTGGGACAAGAATCTATCCCTCCCGCATGTCCTGTTTATTGTGGTGACAAGGTTTAGGTCCCTAGAGCGTGTAGCTCAGAGGGATTGGGGTTTATTTAGGTGTAGCATGTCCAACAGCTCTGGGTTTGACATAGCTTTATATGTTAGGTGGAGATCACCTCGGAGTAGGCAATATGCTATGGAGTAAAGCTGGAGTTTTTTGAGAAGGTCTGCGTAGGGCATTTGTTTGAGGCCAGTAATCCTCTTTGTGAGGTACTTCTGTGGCCTTTCCAGCTTCTGCAGATGTCTTGTGAGGTACATTCCAAAAGGGGTGTTGTACTCTATAATGTGTCTAATGAGTGTTGAGTAGAGGGGAACAATGACCTCTTTTTTCCTGGATGAGAACCCTTTTATGATGATGTGTGCCATGTAGAAGGACTTCCTGACTACTGTGGCGATGTGACTATCAAAGGAGAGACTACTGTCCCCCTGGGTCCCCAGGTCTCTTGTCACTCTTCTTTTCTGTCACACCCCATCCCTTATCTCTTTTTTCTTGTGTGGGTTACCTGGAATCACACCTTTCTGATGTCACTTTTCTGACAACAAAAAAAAATGCATTTCAGCACAGGGAGGTGGGCCAACCACTGAGGCTAGGCCTGTCACCATCCACCAGCTGCCACACCAACACCCAGAACCTCAGGGATGCAATCTTGTTGGCTGCCTCCACAATCGCTGCCATCCCTGGTCCATCCTTTGTTAGATAGCAGTGCCTCAGCTGGTAGTACAGTGGTACCCTCAGGGAGTACTGGTGGAGGTGGTGATTATGTCACCTGCCAGGAGCTGCCAGGGATGATGCCCAATGTAACAGAGAGTGGCTTTGGTGTCCGCATAAGCCAACTGGAGAAGTTGCTCCTAAAAACTGAAAAGAGATCCCAATGTCAAGCAGTCTCACAGACAAATGAGGAAGTGGACAGTGATGACTGTTCTGAGGGTGAGAACTAGATTCTCACTGTTCCCATGCTTGATAGGTTATGTGCTTCTGATGTCCCCTACCTATTCCCAATCATGGTATCCCCCAACCTTTTTGTGTCCATCACCATCACCGTGTCTGTCTATACTCTTTGAAATACTATGATTGGTTCCTTAGTGCTTCAGTTATTCACAAAGAGGTCAGTGTGTTCAAGAAATTTTTTTCTTACACATGTAATGAAGGGTGCAAAGCATTATTAACATTCTAAGAAAAGAGCTAAACTTTTTTTTCTTGTTGAAATGCAAGTCAGGCATCATCTGTTAATTATTAAATAGTCTTAAAGCAATAAACGTGTTTTCTCATTCCTATTACACTACGGTTTCTAAAAGATGCCTTAAAAATTGTATTCTGTCAGTGTATGTATCTAAATACATTGTCTTAAGTTTTAACCAACACTATTGCTGTAAAAATGACCTATCCGTGTATGTACTAACATGTCTAAATATGGAGCTTTTCTCCCATACCTCTGCTGAAAATGGGTTATGTGACCCAGCTGGACTATCCCGGTTAACAAATATTAAATAAACAAATAAATTTTACAGGATTAAAAGGGCAATATGCAAGCACCCCTCCTACCAAAAACAAAGTATGCCCAATAACCTAGATATGCAATGCTTTTGTGAATGCCATCCTAATTGCAGTGGCATTAACATTATGACTGGCAACAACAAAAGGGCGGGGGTATTCACAGTGCACTTTATGATGTTTGTCTTAACCTACTCTTTTGAGTATCTGTTAAAATTTGTTAACCAGGGTAAAACACTGCTCTCAATGGACCATTTTAAAGTTGAGCCTCCAATATATTTCATTCAGTTCCCTATGTACTCCTGAGCTATGGGTGAAACTGGAACAGTTAACAAACCTTAATAAATATATAAATAAAATATATAATGGACTATGCGACATCAAACACATCAAGAAAGACAAACTAAAAGTGTAACATGTTTTACCCCAATGGGTGCTGCAAGCTTGGTGCATCTGCCATACAGGAAATTTAATTACCAATATATTCATTTATTATTGTATGCACATTCTAATGAATACATGGGAACTAGTAAAGTACAATATTCAGTACAAAGACAAAATACTGTAAGAATTTAATACTAAAAGCTGTACGACACAAACAGGTAATATGATACTAAAAGTTTTAAGACACACATTCTAAATGTGGACTACAAAGTAACGTTAGATTATGGCAATATGTTACAGAAAAATTAAAAAATGCGTTTGATTCGCCATGCCCTCTGTTCAGATAAGCAGAACTAGGAATACTGTTTCTCTACTACTCCATGTAACCTAGCAACAGAAAGAAGCACATACAAGACAGGTTTCAACCCACCAAAGAATACAGTATCCCACCTATCACACCCACGCCCCCACCCCAGTAACTCAACAAAGAAACGTAAATGGGAGAATCAGTTTACTTATCTAGCGTTTGTGGGAATAAAGTAACACCTACAATAAAATGACCATTTCGAGTACTAGCACAATTACGTAGCTAGACCACCGAACTGCAAGAAGTAATTCCAAATGTGACTACATCTAACAACAAGAGACCCGTTTCACAAGAACAGTTGATCTTTTGCAAAGCACTCTTTAGTGCCGGTATTTACAAACAGCTGAGAGCACCAGCACGGCTGACAGAGTAGGATTGGCTGGTGAATGCATCCACCCCCTGTTGCAGGACTAGCGACCACTCTGATTGGTTGGCTTGACCGGCGAGCATCTCGGGTTTAGTTAGACTTTCAATGGCAGTCAGTTCTAGTACCCAGCCTACACCGTCTGATTGCATAAAGACCAATCCAGTCCAAGCCCGTCTCACCAAGTATTCAGCAGGGGGCTAGACCGGAGCTAGTGCAACATTTATAAATGGGAATGCAACCTCTTAAACCAAACCGTAAGATGCATTACATTATAGAGAGAATTGCAGTCTCTGGTAAATATTTTGCAATTGTGCCACAAAAGGCTGACCAATAAATAATTTTAACTGTGCATAAAATTTCCATTTAATATGGTGTTTCATGGGACGTGCCGTAACTCTCTGTGTATATAACTGTAGAAGACCAATGTTTTATTTTCCAAACATTACTCAGTATAACTTGTACCTTGCACAGCATACAAGAGATGCATCTCAGCCTACTACATAGTGCATCATGTCCCTAGTACATACAGCAATATATCCACGCCGAAATAAGCACAGATTAAAAAAGAGAGAGAGCGAGAAGCCGATCGATGGACACATATTACAAAGACATCAAAAGACAGGTCTAATTATCGATGAGCATCTCCGGGAATGGTTAACATCTGTCAAACCGTAAAAGATGGAGACAAGCTAATAGAGCTGTCTGCAGCACAGAACTTACGTGGTCTTTTCTTTTTGCCCGAATCGATTCTTCTCCTGCCTCTGCATTTTCTCGAAGGCGAGGTGTGATTTTACATTTCGGACGGATGAAGGTTACTGCCGCTACAGTCATGGAGGAGAGGGGCACCGTCGTTATCTCGGTAGCGACTGCAGCAGATGCTGGTGGTATTCCTCTGCGACGATGGTAGTGGCAAAAAGCCATTCTGCAGCCCATTCGCATACAGTGCTGCTCCGTTTTCAGCCGCACATTCCATCGGGGGAGTCTTTCTATCCATTGAAACCTGGGAATCTCTTACTAGTGGGGATTTTTTTTTTTTTCGACAAATGCTGTGGTCCCGAGCCCCGTTTCATGCAATATGTCGCTTAAGACAACACATTGACACCGGGACTCGGACCGCTGCGGAGACACAGTCTATCTGTCGAGATCACTCTCGGTCATATTCAACCGTAATAGAAAAAAATTAAGGGCATTTGCACTGGGAAAAACTGGATAAACATTTTATCATACAGACATAGAATGCTGTAAAGTATCACATAATTACATTTTCGACAAATGCCTACCATTACACGATACTTACTGCATTTCATGATCATGTTTTAGAAACATGATCGAACTTTATATAAATAAGATAAATTAATACTTACTGAACAAAACACGCAGGAGAACAACCTACAAAGCTGAGAACGAAAGAGTTCAGTGTCTTATTCCTGAGGGAAGTAAAACAGGACCGGGATAAAAGTTTGCAGCATTTTTAAGGACATGTAATGCCGTGGGTGGGACTGTTGGGACCTCATTAGTGATGTCACAAACAAGGGAGGTGATTTGGTAAGTGGGTGTTAGTGTTTTGAGATTCGGTCCGAGGCAGGCAGGCCATTTGAGGAATGAGATAGTGTCCCTTTAAGCACCGTGCTTTGAGGAATTTGAAAACTTGGGCTTGGCTTCTCCACGGCCTTCTGGAGAGCATCCCTGGTAGATACCTAGGAGATATTTATTGTAGGATTAATTTTGCAATAATTTTTATATCTTTCCATATTTCCATAGCACATTTATACTGGTATTTGCTATTAATGCTTACTGTTTATTATAATGTCTCTTTAACATTCTATATGTTTAACATCTAACAACAACAACAATTGGTTATTTTGCCCTGTGGTGGCATAATTTGATTGGTAGTTCTACTGTGGCATTCCAAATAAATGGTCATAGTTTTGGTCAACAATGTTACCCCAGATGGTCAGCAGCTGAGGTACCAGACTTTGACGTTCCTCATAAAAGGTGGATTTCTAACTTCTTTGAGGTTTGGGCTTCAGTTTTGGGCTTCTGCTTGTTAATGTGGTCTCCAGCCTGGGAATAAGCGTTTAAGAAATGGAATGACGCCATACACAGATTCACTGTGCTGGAAAGTTTAAACTACAGTTGTGAATTTATTATTCAGGAAATTGCTTGAAATCACAGGCCTGGGACGTCCTCTGATGAAGGTGCAGTGGTGTATCTCAGTCATAGCTGTTAAACAAAAGAATAATTCTTATCTGTGAAGAAGTTGTGTATGGGATCAGTATGGCCCCTTTAAAAATTGCAATTTTGCCTTTATAAAAGTAAATATTCTGTTGTCACAGACTACAACCCCCTTAAGTGGTTAGGCCAAACTTGTGATCAGAATAGTAGGCATGTTTTCAGAAGACAGACACTGCATGCCAGCACAGATGAGGTCTCAAAGAGAAAAGTAATGTATGGGCTAAGGCTAAGCCACTGCATTTGACCTGCAATGTAGACTTGTGCTACCATAGTTCTTGATAACCAAAAAACTTTCGAGCTTTTCCCTTACTCTCAGTGCACCTATCCCAGTTTCATCAGATCTCATTTGCCTCTTTTCATGTCAGATGTGGTGCCACTTCCTGTGGAGTAGGTAAATGATTCATTTTATATATTCAACTCTAGATTTCATTTCTTCTATACTTTCTGTATAATTCATACCTTTACTGTAATTTCCTCAATTTTTCTGTGTGTGTGTGTGTGTGTGTGTGTGTGTGTGTGTGTGTGTGTGTGTGTGTGTGTGTGTGTGTGTGTGTGTGTGTGTGTGTGTCAGAAATATGGTCATAAAATACCCTTTTCTGACATGCACTCTTTATGCATTGATTGTTCTATTTGTCATTCCTTTAGCCATAGAGCTCTTGAGGAGAAAAATAAATTGATCTTAAAAGGCCTGCTTCCGTCTTCTTCCAGTAAGGTGTTATCTGGAGCCACTTTTAAAGAAAAATCAAGAAACAAATTTGACTTTTCTAGTACATCTTCTTCATCTTCCAAAGTTTCTAAGAAGACAAAGAAGAAAAATCTACACTGGCATGTCAAATGTCAGTTCCATCATCCCCTTCAGAACTCATAGGAAAAAAGTCACAATCGTGTGCTCTGACTCTCATCAGAAGCGAGAATTACCATAAGCCTACTATCGGAACTGACTAGCTCTTCAGTTCCTAAGATTACAGGTCAAGGACAAACCTCACTGCCAAGATCTTCAGATCCAACACCTCAGTTACAGGATTCAAAAAAAAAAATATTCCAGGAACAAATTATTTTTATCCTCCATTGATCCCTTTCTAGAGAGACTTCCATCACCATTTTTGGAGACACCTAAATCGTCTTGTGATGTCAACCCTTTCCTATAAAAGTCTAACCAAAGACAATGTGGAGAGACTGATGAGAAAAATTCTTTGGGTGTAAGGTATGACAGGATCCATCTCAGTTCCTACGCATACAGGTCAAGGATTCCATTCTTCAACTACTCCCCTTTACTTCCTCCTCCAACTTCACTTGAAGGCTTAGAGATTACAGTTCTAAGCGTCTCTGTGCTGTCTGCATCAGAACCGAAGATATCTTTATCTTCTGAATCGATTATTACTCTGAGCTCTTTGATTCAGTCGGAACTGGAGACCTCTCGGGGCTGTATC
The DNA here is from genome assembly GCF_019279795.1 of Protopterus annectens. Classification (NCBI taxonomy): domain Eukaryota; kingdom Metazoa; phylum Chordata; order Ceratodontiformes; family Protopteridae; genus Protopterus; species Protopterus annectens. The sequence goes on along the minus strand of NC_056725.1, from coordinate 1,294,752,125 downwards.
TGTCCTGTCAGTTCCAAGAGGCTAAAGTCAACTCCTATGTTTTCAGTGCCTTTTCTGCAGCTTGGAGATTTGGCAGGGATCAGCTTGGCTTCAGCTTCTGCTTTGAGAGAGATCTCTTCAGAGCGGGAGGTGACCTCTGTTTCCACACCTACCCTTTTGGATTCGGGGTCCCTCCTGTCTTTGGGTGGGTCAGCTTTCGAGGCTGCAGAGAGAGCTATGACTGTAGCAGTCAGTCGGCCCCTTCCTACTTGGAACACACATCCCTGTCATGTCTATGTTCAGAGTCTCAATCGTTGACTCCACAAGGACAAGTGAGTACCAAAACCTCAGGAGTCCCAAAAAGGAATACCCTCCTCTTCTGATACTTCCCCAGATTATCCCACTGTGGAGGTTCCTGAGAAGAAGTGCAAATGGAAGCACTTGGATTCCCTGAAGTAATCTTATCACAGAAGACAAGGACTTTGATGAGGGTGAAGGATCCCCAAGATCACCTCCTGATGAGACATCCTAGAAATCTTAAAACAGAGAGTTGATTGGAAGTCCAGTAATCCTTTGTCTGAGGAGTCATGTATCTGCAGGCTTTTGGTACCCACCCATCTACCTCTTGGGTAACTTCACCTGCCAATGAGTTCATTGAGTTGATGGAGGATAAACAATTTTGGTCAGAAGGTTTGCTTGTTGATGGCATGGTCATAGCAGCATCAACCAAAAAGGAACTAGCTGTAGAAAGTTTTTATATCTATCCACCCAACAAGGAATCTTGGGCGATGGAAAGGTTTGGGAAATGGGTTTATGCTTCAGTCACCTTTGCATTATGGTCTTTGAATTTCTTGGCACATTTCACCAGAATGCAGAGGGATCTGATTAAAAGAGCTTTCAGATACCCTTTCAGGATGCATCTCTGAAGTGGTTCAGGAGTCTGTTGCCTCTCAGTTGGCTAACTTACAGTCCATATCCACCTCATCCATGAGACTCATTTCTAATGCAGCCGAAGGGACAAGAGCAGTGTGTTCAGGCACTGCCATCAGAAGACATGCCTGGATGCTTTTATGTGATTTTGCGGAGCCCTTAAAGTCTTTGTTCATCAATGCTCCCTTTGATAGCATGTCCTTGGTTGGTCTTAAAGTTGAAGAGGCTTTGTTCAGGTGTGAGAGATGTAGAAAGATCCCATCTGTCGTGGGTGTACATTTTTCCACTCCTCAATGATCCTTTTCAAGGAATCAGCGAAATAGTGGAAATGTGGTTCAAAAAAGTTCCAAGGGTATTTTCAAGGCACACATGGAGGTGGTTCCCCCAAGGGCAGAGGGGAAACTTAAATGGAAGATGCCACCCTCTTGGCAGTGGAGGCCAGAAAAAAACAGGAGTACAGATATTCTTTCGTTGCTAAACCTTTTCCATGCTGCTGAAAGGAGACCCAATTGTCTTCCTCTGTAGGCAGTCAGGAGTCAACTATCCTTGCATGACAGAGCCTAGCTAGAAATAACATCAGATACCTGGGAGCAGAGAATCATTTCCAGAGGTTGTTTTCCCTTCCAGTCCCCATTTGCAAAAGAACCCCTGATGTCCCCTTTAGGGCCATTTTAAGCCTAGCCAATTACCCTATGTAAGAATCAAACCCTGCACCTTGTGTCTGTAAGGTAAACACCTTAACCATTATGCCAATCTCCAAGATTGTCTCACTTCAGGGGCAATTGCAATTCAAACAGACAATATGTTAGTAATGTGGTACATCAACAAGCAAGGAGGAACCAGGTCCTATCCCTTGTGTCAAGAATCTTTCAGCATGTGGCAGTGGGCAATCTCATTCAACCACTTTCTCATAGCAATTCACATTGCCTTACAAGTGGTCCTTCAATCCAAAAGTGATGAAGAGAATATTCTGTAAATGGGGCCAGCCTTGCTGTGATCTTTTTGCCTCTCCCCTGAACAAGTGCAGCAACTACTTTGCCCTAAGCCTCTCAAAGGGTGAATCACAGAGGGATGCTGCTGTCCACAGCTGGTCTTTATGCCTTTTCTCCAATTCCTCTAATACAAAGTTTCTACAGAAAGCAATCGGGTTGAAGAGCAAGATAATCTTCATTGCACCTTATTGGCCTCAACAGATTTGATTCCCTTCCTTTGGCCTCATCTAATTCACCAACCTTGGATTCTGGACCCAGTTGCAGATCTCCTGCCCCATCTGACAGGCATAATCCACTCGACATCTTGAACCTCAAGCTGACAGCTTGGTTTCTCCAATTCCATTAATAACCACACAATTTATACTCTCCATCTGTCTGACAAATACTTTTGGCCTCTTATGAACCATATACGCATAAACTTTACAACAGTAAATGGAAAAGTTTGTCTTTTGGGCACATCAAAATAATGTTGACCCTTTTCTCAGCACCTATTCATAAGATTCTCAAATTTTTAATCCCACTATTCACTGAAGGGGCTTTGTCTTCTACTGTTAGTTCAATTCGCAACTATATCCAATTTTCATATTGGATTGGAAGACTCATCTCTTGCTTCTCATAAACCTTGTAAAGCTTTTTTTGAGAGGTACTCTTCTTTTAAAGCCTCCTTACAAAGATCCAGCCCCTCCTTGGGACATGAACTTGGTGTTGCAAGCAATCATACAACCTTCTTTTGAACCGGCAGCAGATTGTGATCTTAAGTTTCTGTCCTGGAAAACTATATTCTTTGTGGCTATAACTTCCACCAGAAGGATTTCAGAAATTCAAGCTTTGTTTTGTAAACCACCATATTTGATTTTTCATAAGGATAGGGTTGTGCTAAGAACCATCCTCTCTTTTCAACCAAAGGTGGTTTCAGAAGTCAGTATGAATCAAACTGTTAACCTACCAGTTTTCTTCCCCAAATTTGCTAATAAAGGTGAATTTGCTTACACTTATTAGATGTTCATAGACAATTACAATTTTATCTTCACAGAACGAAAGATATCTGAAAATCTGAGCAGTTATTTATCTCTTACTCGAATACAAAACTGGGAAAACCTGTGAGCGAAGTGATGTTGGATAGATGTCTAACAGATTGCATTCCTTTCATCTACAACAAATTGGGATTGCTTTATCTAAACCCTTAAAACCACATTCAACTAGAGCTGTAGCAACTTCAGTTGTCTTCCAGTCTAGAGCCTTCATGGATGATATTTGTGCAGCAGTAACCTAGGCTACTCCATAACAAATTGGATCTGGTCTCCAGGGGAAGAGCATTATTCAGTTCAGTGGTGCTCAGGAACATCTTTCCTTGAGATCACCCAGAATATAAGGTAGCTGGGGACTCTTTCCCAAAGGCTGACGATAGAATGAAAACTGATAACATGAGATAAAAAAGTTATATACTCACCATAACATTCCATTTGTGTTGTCCATTGTCATTGTTCCTCATCTCCCCTCCCTCCAACCCCCATACCCTTGGATTTCTAGAGGATTGGATGACTACTGGATTATTATCCTTGGTATATAACCATGGTTCCAGATATAGTCTCAATGAATGTCTTACAACTAATTTTTCCTTTGGTCTATCAGCAAACCCGAGCTGAGGTAACTGGGATAGGTGCATTGTGGGTAAAGGAAACTCAAGAGTTTTTTAGTTACCACAAGTTATGGTAGTCTGTTCCGAAGTTTGGAACTGAACCCATAGGTTGAGGAAGAAAGAAAAGTTACAACTCAGATGGAATGTTATGGTGAGTACATAACTTTTGTTTTTCTACAAAACAGAACATACCAGGAGTCATAAAACCAGATCCATGTCCTGTAAACTGTCACTGCCTGATGTCCTTCAAGAATGCAACTGCAGTCCTGACATATGGGTTGTCCTGCCTCAGGCAGCCCTTCGGTCAGCCAGATTCCAAAGTCTGGGTCCGGCGTCGGCCGATGTCGCCTCCTCCCCGACGTCAGAGCAGCTGGAGTATAAAGGCATCAGCCGACGCCACCTTCTTCAGTCTTTCTTGCCGCGCGGTGCCCGAAGCAGAAGCAGTTCGCAAGTGCCGGTCGGTCAGCTCCTGTGTTTTCAGTTACCGAAGTCATCTAAAAGCTAAGTACCCGTTGAGAACATTTTTCTTGCCTCAGCCGATGTCAGAACAAATTGAGAAAGTTAATAATTGTTTGTCTTGTGGTAAACAAATACCTCATAAGGACTTCCATTCTTACTGCCTCCCTTGCCTGGGCCCAGACCACGACGTCTCGGCCTGTGCTGCCTGTGCTTGCTTTAATAAGCACACTCTCAGGCGCCGGGCAGAGTTTGTCAAGACTTTTGGCGAATCCTACGCTTACAACATGCCGTCGGAACAACCGACAGCACAAACTACCAAAAAACGAAAGGACCGGGACCGACATCCTCGGCCCGCGTCTTCCACCGATATAACGCCTAAGCCCTCTGCGAGTGCTTTGGTCCCTTCAGAAGCGATAATTCAACTGCTCCAGGCCGACGACACCGCGTTAACTCATCCCTCGGTCTCGGAGACTACACCGATGCCGGTTGTTGATTTTCCTCCGGAAACCGAAGTTCTGGATCTACCCGACACCATTCCCGTGGACAAAGTTACCCCTGCACGTGGGGCAGCTAGGCCTCCTGTATCCATGTCAATCAAGGCCTTTGCACGTGCTAAGGCCACCAGCCAGGCCAAGGCCCATCCTAAACCTACTTCTCAGGCCCCTTCTTCTGACAGACAAATCATGTCTCTGGCTGCAGATTTAATCTCTCTTATCAGGGGGTCTCAGCCTCACCCAGACAGAGGTTCTCAGCCGCCTGCAGAAAAAAGGCCTAGAACTGAGCAGGCAGACAACCTCTCTTCAGATGAAGCCTCTGGGGATTCAGAGCATTCAGATACCCAAGAAGAACCTTTCCAGACTCTGACAAGTTTCAAAGGGGAAAGAACAGGCGTGCACGAGGTAGAGGGCAATACCGAGGCTCCTACAGGGGACGCCAATGGCAGCCACAAAATCAGAGAAGTGGCACAGGTAGTTCACCTGCACCACAGGGACAATCACAATGACTTACCTTTCACTCCGCCTACCAAGGCTCAAAGAGAAGCACCTCTAGGCGGAAAATTATCTCTATTCTCAAAAAACTGGCACATTATAACAAAGGACAATTGGATTCTGGACATAATAGACAGAGGTTACAGGTTCCACTTCCATACCTTACCAACAGGACAAGGCATGCCAAACCTGCCACAAAATCAAAGGGCAGAGGCACTCATAGAAGTCTCAAAGCTGTTACAAATAAAAGCAATAGAGAAGGTTCCTCCTCAGGAACAAGGCCAGGGATTTTATTCAAGACTGTTCCTTGTTCCAAGAAAAGAAAAACAATGGAGGCCTATATATTGGACTTGTCCGTTCTAAATACTTTTCTCATGGTGCCAAAATTCAAGATGCTGACATTACAGCAACTTCTTCCCATGCTGGGCAAGGGGTCTTGGCTGGTTACTCTGGACCTCAAGGAGGCATACCTGCATGTCCCTATCAGACACAGTTGCAGAAGATACCTCAGATTTCTTGCAGGAAGAGAGCACTATCAATTCTCAGCATTGCTGTTTGGCTTATCTACTGCGCCCAGAGTATTCACGAAATGCCTGGCATCAGTAGTGGCACATTGCAGACTCCAGGGGATTCAAATATACCCTTACCTGGACGACTGTCTAATACAAGCAGACAGCAAACAGACTTTGATAAAACACTTGGATTATGTCATTCAATTGCTGCAGGCTTTGGGATATACAGTCAACATTCAAAAATCAAGATTACTGCCATCCCAAGAGATTATTTTTCTAGGAGCAAAACTGGACACACAGCTACAAATGGCTTTCCTCACAGAGGAGAAACAAGAGCATTTAACAGCTTACTTCAAAGGCCTAGCACAATTAACCCACCTGACCACAAGGAAGACCCTGCAGGCCCTGGGGTTCATGGCATCTTGCATTCTCCTAATCCCTCTGGCAAGACCACACATGAGAAAGCTGCAATGGTACCTAAAAAGCTTGTGGTCGCAACACAGCCACAACCTAGAAGACATAATACCACTCATACCATGCCTGCAAAGGGAATTTTTGTGGTGGGCTCAAGCAAGTCACTTAAACGAAGGCATGCTTTTCAACAAACCTCCAACAAGTCAAACTATTACAACAGACGCCTCAGACCATGGATGGGTGGCACACATGGACGGCAGATGCATTCAAGGGCAATGGACTCCCATGGAGATGCATCAGCACATAAATCAAAAAGAGATGTTGGCAGTGATACATGCAATAGAAGCCTTTGGAAAATCTCTTCAGCAAGGTCATCTGCTAATAAGGACAGACAACACCACTGTCATGTGGTACATAAACAAACAAGCGGCACTCATTCCTACCCTCTGCAGACTAACAATGATTCTTTGGGAAAAGTCCCTGAAACTGAACATCTACTTGCAATCCCAGTTTGTTCCGGGCAAGGACAATGTTCTGGCAGACAGGTTGAGCAGAAATTTCTTGGATCCACACAAATGGATGCTACAACCACGCATTTTCTCACAAATAGCATCTGCATGGGGAAGACCAGACATAGACCTCTTTGCATCTCATCTCAATCATCACCTGGAAAGGTTCTGCACAAGGATACACCATCCTCTAGCTTGGAGAACGGATGCTCTTTCCTTCAGCTGGAATGCTCTAACAATTTATGCATTCCCTCCTCTACCTTTGCTCACCAAGGTGTTACTGAAGATCAAGGCAGAACAACCAAGAGGAATCTTGATAGCTCCAGACTGGCCAAGGCAACACTGGTATCCACTACTACTGAGCATAACTCACACCAAACCGTGGCCTTTGCCTCAATGGCCTCTGCTCCTGACTCAACACAGTTACAAGACTGTTCATCAGAACCTGCAAACCTTAAAGCTGACAGCTTGGAGAGTTCCATGACTCAGACCCATGACTCCCTCTCCGAAAAAGTTCAGGAAATTTTGCTGGAGGCACGCAGACCTTCCACCAGAAAAACCTATTCGGCCAAATGGAAGAGATTCACCATCTGGAATGTCAACAAGGGCCAGGATGCATCACTGATGAACATACCTCAGATATTAGAATACTTGGCAGAAATGTTTCACAGTGGCCTCATACTCTTCCATCAAAATCCACGCTTCAGCTATCTCAGCACATTACAACTGTGATCCACCTGTGTTTTTGCATCCCTTGCTAAGACAGCTTCTAAGAGGCATAAAGAATATCAAACCTCCAAGGAAGCTACCAATTCCTGCATGGGACCTCAATTACGTCTTGGAAAAATTAACTCTTCCTCCTTTTGAACTAGCAGCATCTTCAGAAATGCAGTTTCTCTCTTGGGAAACAGTTTTCCTGTTGGCAGTCACCTCAGCAAGAAGAGTCTCGGAGATACAGGCCCTCATGGCAGTTCCTCCTTTTCTCATCTTTCATCAGGACAGAGTTTCACTTAGGACCAATCCTTCATTCATGCCTAAGGTGATATCCAGAGTGTCTCTAAACCAAGCAATTCACCTGCCTACTTTCTTTCCTAACCCTCAAAATAAAGGGGAAAAGCTGCTGCATACTTTAGACATTCACAGACAACTACGCTACTACTTGGACAGAACAAAGTCCACCAGGAAGTCTGACCAACTGTTTGTAGCCTATGCTGCTGGAGTGCAAGTAAAGGCAGTCACCAAACAAACTATCTCAAAATGGATTGGACACTGCATCAGATTCTGTTATTCTTTTCATGGAAAAAGTGTGCCAGCTAATATTAGACCACACTCCACCAGAGCTATGGCCACATCCACAGCTTTTCTAAGAGGAGTGGCTACAAAAGATATTCTAGAGGCTGCTACATGGAGCTCCGTGCATACATTTACCAAACACTACAACCTGCCATTATACTCCAGATCCCGAGCAGGCTTTGCTTCGGCAGTCCTGCAGGGCCTCTAGCTACACCATCTCTTGCTTAGTCCTACCACCCCCAGCTTGGCTATGGTATTCAAACTAATGTCAGGACTGCAGTTGCATTCTTGAAGGACATAGTACAGTTTTGTACCTACCATAAATGTAGATGTCCGATAGATATGCAACTGCAGTCAGGTTTTCCCTCCCTCCTACCCCTCTGTTTTTCCCCTTTTGGGTCCTTTCTCCCCTTACCTATCAGATGGGGATATATATATTATGGTGTATCTGTTTATTACTGTTGTGCATGTCTGGTTTTATCTGTTTATCCATTCACAAAATTTAGCCTTCCTTGGAGGGCACCTGGCATGTGGGGCAAGAAACACTGAAGAAGATGGCGTCGGCTGATGCCTTTATACTCCAGCTGCTCTGACGTCGGGGAGGAGGCGACATCGGCCGACGCCGGACCCAGACTTTGGAATCTGGCCGACCGAAGGGCTGCCTGAGGCAGGACAACCCATATGACAGGACTGCAGTTGCATATCTATCGGACATCTACATTTATGGTAGGTACAAAACTGTACTTTTCCTTTTATCTCCAAATAACTAGCATCACTATGATACACTGGTAATTAATAGTAATATTATAGAATATAACTATAATATATTATTATTAATGACGATAATACAGCTTATAAACAAGGGGCTTGTGTCTAGATCTAAGGATGTTATTGTTTCGTTATTCAGCGCCCTTTGGCATATATCTGTCCAGACATATGCAACTGGAACTCCTAGAGAGATACCTTACTAAAAGGATACAAGGCCTAAACAACATATCCTACATAGACTGACTCAGAGCCCTGTCACTACACTCACTAGCCTACAGACTGCTAAGAGATGACCTGTGCCTGGCATACAGGGCATCCTTTCACACCCATTACTGATAGATTTACTTGCACATCCTCAAGTCAAATGACATCAGAAATTCTCAGTCCTAGGGATCTAAACATCAACAGATGGAGTGACTGGTGTATCTTGCAGAGGATACCACTACTGTGGAACAGGCTTCTCATGCACAGAAAACAAACATCATTGTTGTCCATTTTCAAGTGCAGCTTAGCTGTATCGACGGGAAATAGAAAACTGACTGCAGGACTATCCCCTGTAGTACTAATGGACAGAGAAAGCTCCTAAATGCTTTACCCCATGCATGGGTCCCCTCAAATTATCTATGGTATGATCCCAGTTATTTTCATTACACATAATATAGAATTATTGACAATGGGATGGGCAAAGCCAATCTATAATCAAATGGGATAGGTTATTTTGAGCACAAAAGGGGAAATTGACTAGACTTAAAATAGCCTAGTACTTATCTATGAACCTATAAGTCAAGTTTAAACTTGTGCCCTAACAACCTGTCACGCCATTAAACATATACTACTGTACACATTATCAGTCAGTTTTCTGAAGCTAAATAACTGCTACTTAACTTAGCCTGATTAGGGAGCTTGTTACAGTCAATCATAACTCTCCTTGACAACCAGGAAGTGGTCCAATTAATTCTTTTAAATAAACATAAGAGTCTGATATCATCAGTATTGTCCCTTTTTTTAATTCTGTGCATTCCAGAGAAAGAAAATGCCCCATGACTTTATACGTTTGTGTCTGTCATTTCCTTTGCTTGTGTGATTTGAGATGCAGAGTCAAGATTGTTGATTCCGTCTTTGTAAGTTAATTCCTGGGTCCGTAGGTTCATATGTATTTACTAGGCTATTGATCTATGAACATATTAAGATGCCTAGCCTTACATTCCATTGGTTGTGTTTGTCCCTAGTGTTTTACAGGATGGTAATCCAGAAAAGGGCAGAACAAGGATATGTTGGGTCATTTACTTGTTGCTGTATCCTTGAGGGACATGGGTGCTAATCCTGGGTTGAATTTATGGTTTCCCATCCATTCATCCAAGTTATATTTAAATATAATAAGAGACTTACTTTGCTTTATGTGGACAGGAAGCATAGGTGCCAGCTGTTAAAGACTGGGCGGGGGGGGGGGGCGGTGTAGGGTGACAGGGGCACTTAGTGAACTAAAAAGGGTAATTTTTTTATAACTATTCACAACATAGGTTCACTTGGAGGACATTTTAAGCTTCACCAATTCCCTTTTGGTGCTTGAATTAACATTTTCTGATTGGTCTTAGCTATTCCCATGGCTGATAATTGTATATTAGCCCTAGTGAGAACAACTGTGATCATAACAGCGATAATTTGAGGGGGCATGTAGGGGATGCAGCATTTAGGAGCTGCCTCTATCCATTAATGGCATGAGGGGAAATCCTGGAGTACATTTTCTATTACCCATCCTTAGATCCAAGTTGCATTTGAATATGGGTGGATGAGCTTTGCATTATTTTTATGGATAGTCTGTTCCAGAACAGTGGTAGCCTCTGTGATAGATATCCATCTGTCCACAACATTCAGTTTAGATACCTGGAATGAGTATTTCTGATGTTATTTGACTTGCTGATGTTCAGTAGGTCCATCTGTGTTAGGTCGGAGGATGCTTTCTATGCTAGACATGTCACCTCTAAGCACTCTGTAGGATACTGAGTATAATAATAAATCTTTGAGGCGGTCCATGCAAGACCTATTGTTTAGGACTTGTAGGAAGGTATTCCAATTGTTGCATGGGGCTGGACAGATACATGCCAAAGTGGGCATTATACAAAATGATTGACATAATGAGAGCTTTGTAAAGGGGGACAACAGCATCTCTAGACCTAGTCACAATCAATTTGCTTATAAGCTGTGCAATATAGAAAGGCTTTCTTATGACTCTGGGCACATGTTGGTCAGAAGTTAGGTCACTGTAGACACAAGTTCCCAAATGCCAAACAATTGGATCAGTTCTCAAAGGGCATTGACATGATTTTGATGCCAGTTATTATTTGGGACAAACCTTCCTGCATGGAGGTTGTCATTTGGGGATTTAATAACTTCTCCTAGCTTGCAGTCATCTCAAACTTAGTTGGGCAAAGCTCTTTGGTATTTCCTTTTACTTTAGAGATGTATATGCCAAACGGAAAAAGTCTCAGCACCGAACCCTGGGGGACTCCATTGGTGACTGGTCTCTTCCCGTTTTGATCTCCTGCATCTTGTGAACCAAGTTGGCAGTGCAGCTGGTGATGTAAGTGTTTGCTGCTACATTATTCATCTTACACCTGAGTAGGGGATTGTGTCAAAAGGCTTGGCCAAGTCAAGGTAATGTGGTGTGAACTGTTTACTTTCATCCATTGCTTTGGTAACAAGAGTAAAGCTTAAAATGTGCCCACGATTTTGAGCCTTTCACACTTTCTGATGGGCTGTTTTCAAACACATTTTAGGGCCATGCAGTATGCATTCCTTGATTCACCTTCCTGATTGTATTAAATTATATTCCTTGTATAATACAGCACCAGTTGTTAGAATGTGTTTAAATCTGTAGTTTTGAACACTCTTCCAGTAAGCAATGAAACAGAATGTATGAACCAATAATGACAAAACTACCCATTTTAGAAAATCTCAACGATAAAAGGTCATTCAAACTTTTCATAATCCACCAATATCAGTAAATATGCGAAATGTCTGCAGAAGTAAGTCATCTAAATAATTCCACATTTAAGTGATCTCTAGCTAATGAAGAGGTTGATGCTAGGAAACCACTCTATATTTCATGGTTTCATCTAAAAATTAATTGGCTGTTGCCCTTGAAGAATAAATTAACTGTTATATTAAAAAATGATAAGCTAATAATATTGCAACAGGGAATTGATGGCAAACTGATAACAGGTTCATAGTTACTAGATAACTCCTCCAAAGGAGGACATTCACAAGACTTTTAGCATCCACTCCCTTTCAAATACAACATAGTACAGTATCCGCGATCTGCATACTGTGGGAGTAGAACCCACAGCCTTCTGCATCCAAAGTAAGCTACTACTTGTTGTGCTAACAATGCAAATGGTCTTGGAATACGCCCCGCTAAACTTCTCTTCCCCTGAAGCTCTCAGCTCCTTGTAAAAATCTTTAAATTTTTTTTACCAGGAAAGTCAGACTTGGAAGAAAGCCAGTTTTCAGCAGAAGCCCAGGGAGAAATGCTCCAGATGCATGTCTTTGTAACATGGGAGGAAACCAAAGTACCCAGAGGGAACCCACCCAAATACATGGAGGAAAAACAGACTCCACACAGAAGGCACCCCAGCCGAGAATCAAACCACATAACCTCTTATTATGAGGCAACAACACTACCACTGCACCATCCACTTGACACAATTAAATCTCTCAATTTCACAGCAGAAGAAATCTGGAAAAAGCCAAAATTTATTTTGGGGGGGGCAAAGGGGTAAAACCAGGGACACATTTTAAATATTGCTTGTATAATCTTAGAAAGTGTTTTGTGTTACTGTGTGTTTCCAAATAAAAAGATGGTAAGACTGAAACATAAAGGGCTTTCATTATGATTTGCCAGAAAGCCACAAATCTTAAGAGAAACAGACCAACCATATGAGCCAAACTCTCTGAATCACATGTGGTGGTGTGGGTTGATAATGCAGGACCCTGTACCTAAGGTACAGGGTTTGAGCCCAATTACATACACACGCACGCATGAAATATCACTTTGGAGCTACACAAAAGAAATATCACTTTGGAGCTACTGCATAAAATAAATGGAACTAGCACCAAATGGCATTCACTATCACTTTGGAGCTACGGCCCTTTTTGATATAAATCCAATAGCATTGTACCTACAAACTCTAGCACATAAATTATTCCAGACATTAAACAACTTGAATATATCCTTGGTCAAAGCATTACACTTGTAATTATGTGCAAATGAACTCTAGAAACAGTCATCAACATCTTGGAATACTATGCAATCTCAAGTGGTACCCAATGTCGGAGCCCATTCTAACGCCAAAATAACTGACTGTAAATGTTTTGAAGCCTTGATAACAATTTGTAAGTATCATTCTAAGCAATGCCTCAAATATTTCACCAACTTTCACACTGTTCTCACACCACCATGAGAACAGCCAGCAATTCCTCGTACAGTAAACTTGTGTCCTGTTACTTCCTATGTTTTCTATTCTTTATATTTGAAATACAGAATTAAAAATGCAATGCATACACTAACATTACTACAATCAAATCTATAACAATCTGCGTACCATTTTGTGACTGGTTTGATTAAGGTATTGAGGGAAATTCCAGCCACTTTACAGAACATAGTGGGATAAAGAAAGATTTAGGCCAATGGCAAAGTGAGCTATCTAGCTACTGCATAAAATAAATGGAACTAGCACTAAACGGCCATCACTATCACTTTGGAGCTACTGCATAAAATAAACAGAGCCAGAAATACCACTTTGGAGCTACTGCATAAAATAAATGGAACTAGCACTAAACGGCCATCGTTATCACTTCAGAGCTACTGCATAAAATAAATGGAGCCAGAAATATCACTTCAGAGCTACTGCAAAAAATAACTGGAGCTAGCACTAAATGGCCATCACTATTACTTCGGAGCTACTGCATAAAATAAACGGCCATCACTTACTGCATAAGCATAACAGAATGAAATGTCGCTGACTTACTCCAGAACTGGAGCCTTAGAAGTAAGCAGTTATCCCCTTAGAAGTAAGCAATTATCCACGGAGCTAACACTTGGGAGCCTTATCAGCTAGAAGTGTTTTGTGTTTAAATTGGTGAGCAACGTGCGCATGAGTCCTCCTCCCCCTCACCCTGTGGTCCGGCGCCTATAGCTATAGTTTACCACCTGTTTGTTTTTTCAGCTGCCGGTAGTGATTTGGGTCGGGAAATTGAAAAAATAGACATGCTAGACAGGGCCGGCCTTAGCTGAAATGGTGCCCTAGGCGAAGTAGTGCTCTGGTGCTCCTTAAGCCCCACCCACATCATACTCAAGGAACACCCCTATTTGAGCCACGCCCACATGCAGGTCACTCCCACAAAAGCCACTCAAGTTATTTCTTTCAATTTTTTAAATGCATGAAAAATCAGTGACCGCCTTGTCATACTATAACAAAGATACCTTGTAATGTAGTTAAACTACAAGTGAAGGCTGAATTCTCATTAATAAACCTACTAGATCTATTGCTCTTTCAAGATGTCATATACAGTCATGACAGACAGTAACTGCATTGCTTTTACAAGGTGCATTGATGTTTATGTGATCAGAGTGATTAAAATACATTTCTTTATACTTAAGATTCAGCCCTATTTATCATCTATCTCTGTTACAAATTTGACATAAGATCACATTTCAACCTGCACCAATGGAAGGGCAGTTCTTAACTACCACATCAGCTCAAGTACTCTATCATGCAATTCACTGAAATTTAGCAGCTATAGTGGCTTACTCCATGCAGTCAGCTTTACAACATATTTAAAAACTGAGTTAGTGCCTCTAGTGCTGTTAAGTATACATAACGTTAATACATAATTCAATTTCAGTTCCTTTGCCCCCCCCCCCAAAAAAAGCACATATGTGGAGGTGAGCGCTGTATTGAACTGCAAGCTAAACCAGTGAGCCAGGCCTCCTATCCTTAAAATAGAACCAAGATCACCACATGGCTATTCTTGCATAAAAAGAAAGCACGATACAACCGAGTACCTAGTTAAGCCAAACATGAGTAGGAAATGGCAAAGACAGGATCACAATTCTTAGTTATCACATAAAGTTAAAACTAAAAATGGAAAGCCATCTTAACAGCCGGAAATATCACATTACAAACAAGACAGATAAAACTGCTACCAAAGTATATCACTCCAGATTTTGATTATTCCAAAGACAGGCTGTGGTACTTCAGTATAATGCATAACTATTGTTGTCTATCATGCTAAACTTCCATTTGTATGATTTACACAGTTACATCAAAGTACATAAACACTGCTTCTGCTAATATGCATCACTGCATTACAAAGCTGTGATTTCTACTGCACACAATTTATAATTAAACTGACCTCACAGCCTACAATGACCAATTTAAAGCTAGCAATGAAAGGAATGGTAATGACTTAATGAAAGAGCCCGCTATACACCATCTATTTCTACACCGAAACTAGCAATGAAAGGAATGGTAATGACTTAATGAAAGAGCCCGCTATACACCATCTATTTCTACACCAAAAGTAGCGCGAAAAGGAATGGTAAAGACTTTGTGAAACCGAAAGCCCATACAACAGGTATTTGTAAACCACTGCCTTTTTAGAAGTGTCTACATCATTATGCGTCCTTTAGCTTACTCACTCTTATCTAATGCAATTGTATCGGACAGGAAAGGGAGAAGCTTGCCAAATGAACTTCACCTTTGATGGAAAGAAATGCTTTCTCCAACAACATATGTTCATACACACTGGCCATACCTCTCAACCTCTTAGAGCAACAAATCTGGATAAACCCATACAAAAAGTGGGACAAAGGCCCTAAAAATGGGACAATTTTTTTCATACTGCTCTTAAACTTAGAAAGCTGTTAGAGTAACAGGTTTTGCATTAACATGAATTTTCTAAAGGGTATGGATTCTGAAACTCATGCCTGTCATTTTCAAACTTCAGTCTTTAATGATTTGCCACAAAACCACAATTTTTTTGAAAAACAGACAAAAAATAAGGCAACAATCTGGAAATTCTGTGGAAATACTGACACCAGATACAGGCTGGTTGCAAAATGGCTATAGTAGCATGATGCAGTCACTGAGCACTGTGGGATTGGTCACCTAGTTACATAGCTTAAACTGGTCAAATTATGTAGTAATTTCCACAAAAACTCACACAACTCTTCTATTTCAGTAAAATTACATCACTGAGAATGCAGGCTGGGAATATTCAATAAGTTTGCCTAGAATTTGCTTACAGAAACTACTTTTGCATCGATCAAACCTGCATTCATTTACCTACATAGGCAATGCATGCAAGCAACCCAAAAATGCCAATTTGTGCATCCGCGCTGAGCTGATTGCTTGGTTCTGCCTCACTACATCATTTTGCAAATTTTCTCACTCCAGATGCGTTACAAGTACAGCCAGAGGAAACTGGTCAAAACAAATCCAGACATTCTCACCACCCTAACAAAATATATAGCAACCTCCCCCCTGCTCCAGGTTTACACTAGCTTACGGTTGAAGGCAAATAAATGGTAAAAACAGAACAAATCCAGACATTCTCAGGACCCCAAACAGACCACAGAAAGCAGCACAATGCTTAGTGAACTCCCACCCTCCTCCCGGTTACAGCAGGTTACACGTTTGGGCATCTTACTGGGATAAATTACCTAAATGCTGTCATCTTCTTATGTTATTTTGCAGAGTAGCTCTACAAACCTGGTAGAGAGGGAATTTTTACAGTATGTTACTGGCAGGGGTTTTAGCTATGTGCTTAATTCTCAAGCAAATAGCAACCTGACCATGTGCGGGCTGGTGGTGACACCACTCTGTGCAAAAAGTTGTAACAGACTGTGTGATGTTGCATCTCTGATAACCTGAGATCACCTTTCATGTGCCATTTATTCAGTTCTTGCCCATGTCAGGTCTACTAAACATTTGTAACTTACACTGGAGACCAAAAAACTGAAACTGCAGCAGTACAGGTATTAATGCAAAGGCTCTTACAGTAAAATATAATAGTTTGCCTTTCATTGGATATTTGCAAAAGTAGGAAAACAAAGTCCTGGGTAAATGGTAGAAAAATATCAATATCTTTCCTTCACACACCTCATTCATAAATAGACCTGCCACCCACATGCATTGTTAGCCCCTAGACCAAAACTGTAGTAAGCCTAGCCATTCCAATTGCTGTCTAGATTATGTCCAATAAATAAGTCAAATACTTTGAAGACAAAACCATGCCTCCATCATTAGAAATACAGTTATCACCACAACAAATCCAGGATCAAAATTAGAATATGCTATAAATGTTACAGTGTCAGCAACATAAAATTAACAAAGAGGTAAAAATGCGTGTTTGGGGGAGGGGGTCTCCAGTGCTTAGCCAATTTTCCTGAATTCGTGACCACTCTTGGGAAGTGCTTTTAAATGAAAAGTGGCTCCTTTCGGACAATGTACTAAAACTAGTAAAACAAACACAGCATCTCCCTAGAATACAACACATAGGAACTACCCATTGCAGTCAGCAAGCTTACCTAGCAGCGTTTGAAATTAAACCATAAAATCTCAACATGCATCTCATTTAAACATCCTCCTGTAGACCTGAATGATACCCATGTGTACAGACAATATCAGGTATTGCAGTCCCACCTAGATTAGTCTTGGTGTATCCCACATCCCACAGGAAACTCAGAATTCTAAGATCATAACCCCTACTTCCAGGTTTTCCTGCTAGTTGACCTTCGACCACAAAAGAGCAGGCTCACTTGCAAGCGTCTCAACTTCTTTGCTTAGAATTCTGGGCAAAGTGAAAAATGGGGGGGGGGGGGAGTATTAAAATCATGGATATTTTTAAACGATTAAAGAATGCAGTCAGTCAGTATTGCCAAACATTAGTTTTATAACTCTCACTGAACTGTATTTTGAATTCAGGCTTGTAGTTCTAGTAACAAACATATTCAAAATGCAGTTCAGTGAGAGTTATGAAACTAATCTTTGACGATACTGACTGACTGCATTCTCTTAGCCATACCTTACAGCAGCACACAACAGCATTTTGAATAAATTAAATTTAAACTCAAGTGCATGCGTGCAGCATGCTACATTATTTTTCAGCTTAATTATCTTAAAAAAGGAACAGATTTTCCAGACCCTGTTAAGCATAAAGGTATTGGTTCCCTTTTTAAGGCGGAGATTTCTGACTGTGACAGAGGTGGAAAGGAAAGGCACAGTGGACTGTCTATTAACCTTCGGCTGTCTGGCTCAGTACCTAGTAACTCAGTGACCTTATACACTTGATAATGTCTTTGCTTGATGTCTTTTGTAAGCAAAAAAATGTTAGCTAATATTAATAACACTTTACAGAGTGTTTGATTCTTATATTAAACTAAAGCATGGGCAACGAAACAATAAAAGAAGCATGTGGGGATTTTACAACTGCGTTTGGTTATATACTAGCAGTTTTTCTTTTCTTTTTCTTAAAAATACACCACGCTTTACTTTCAGTTTGGTGACTGTGGGTACAGATGGAATATATTGGTTTTCACAATCGATTCCGAAGAGTTACATTCTTCTTACCCACTAAAGGAATCTTAGAAAAAATTCTAAGAAAAATTCCTAACGGCTATTGTGATTGTTACGTTTTTTTTTAATCGATTTTTCTTAACTTTTTAAAATGTTATTAGAAAGGTGATTTATGTGGCGTGCAGGTATTTGTTTACATAGCTCTCAACCTTCCATCTCAAAAATGTAGAACACACCTCTGAACCTCTTAGTGCAAGAATCTGGATAAAGCCTAAAATGATGGCGGGACAAATAGGATATATTTTAAATATTTTTATTATTTTTTTTTGTTACCTGCCAATTTTCACATGAGGTACAGATGTTGAGAAACATAGGCTGCACTATAGATTACCTCGTGAGTCTTGCCAGGGAAGAAAAAGAACTGATAAAAATAAACGTTCAGAATTACCAGCTGCCTGCAGATGTTTCACTTCAACTGCGTTGCACGTAAAATGAGCTGAGCAAATAATTTCATAATAAGACTTGCTTACGTTAAGGCAAGCACACTACCAAAAAATTTAAATAAAGTTGCTTTTTGTCGACCTGTGGTCAAGAGAATCAGGCTGCCAATTCATGCATGTCCAGTCCAGGAGAAATAAGAAATCCAATAGATCCGCCCACCTCTATCTCGTTAATGAAGAAAGGGATGAGAGGCGGGCGTGATCAGAGTTTTATTCTATCCATTGGAGCAGTAGCCAGGGACGTCAGTGGTATGAAAGCATCATGGATTGGATGCTTTAGCCACTGACTGATCACATAGATGCAGGGGGGAGGGAATGGAAAAACACAGCAGGGAACTGTGCTATGTGCTGTGCGAATCTTGCTTTGGACTACTGAAGTGGGGGGAGGGCGCAAACGCTACAGTATGTGGCGGTAAGAAGTGAAGAAGAACAGAAATTTCAAATGTTAAAGAAGAAAGTAAGTAAATAAAATTGCGCCCCTTATGAGGCTGGTCTGTACGGCGCCCTAGGCGGTTGCCTAGTTCGCCTATGCCTAAGGCCGGCCACGATGCTAGAATAGATGCAGCTGAATCATTCAGCTGCATCTGTCTTTTGAGGCGTGGCTTTTTTTTTTTTTTTTTTTTTTTAAATGAGATTATCTCATACCTCTCAACCTGTAAACATCAAAAATCTGTACAAGGCCCATGAAAAATAGGTACAAATCTGTACACTGATTAATGTAAAATTTGCATACATAATTGCACAACCCTGCCCACTCCAGTGGAATTGTGGGAGACCAACTTTCAAACACAAACTGAAGAACAGAACCAAAATATAGCATCAGAGTCCCCCTGCAGTCATTCCAATGTCCCATCACCTGGCTATTTCACCCCATTTACCATAAACACTAATGTGTGCATACTACTTTACTTCCACAATGATTATTTGGATTTTATTTTTTTACATTTTATAGCACAATGCGCAAACACTAATAGATATCTGCTAAACAAAACAATACTGTTTCACAATGAAAATAGACTTGGCATTAAAACTTCTCTGCCCTTCAAACTCACATATTGAAACAGCATTGAAACCCACACCACACCCAAAGAAAATGCATCTGGCCAGTGGTGGATAAAGATTACCTTTGGGCTGTTTTCAAATCAGAGGCCCCTTGCACACAAAACAACATACACTCGTTCTTTGATGCACCTTCCTGACTTTATTAAATTATATTCCTTGTATAATACAGCACACTTGTTAGACTTAAGTTAGACTGCATTTTAAATTTATTGTTTAAACATTTTTCCAGTAGGCAATGAAACAGAAATGCATTAACCAATAATGAGAAAACTGCCCTATTCAGAACATTTCCCTCATAAAGGCCTGCTTCCACACACAACTGCATTTTAAATTTGTTTGAGCATTTTTCCAGTAGGCAATGAAGCAAAATGCATGCACCAGTAATGACAAAACTGCCCTATTCAGAACATTTCCATGATAAGTCTACTTCTACACACAATATATAAATACAGATTCACAGTAGAGTGTAAGCCATAGGCATGTTGCACAGCTTCTTGAACTTATTTTCAATTGGGGGGGCAAAAGGTCAAAAAACAGGGACACATTTTAAACATTGCTTGTATAATTTTGGAAAGTTGCTTGCATAAAATGTTGTGTTGCCACCATGCATTTCACTGCTAAGTCTTGAACCCAGAACTCTGCACTACAGTCAGAGCAACATACCACTAAGCTAAACCAGCAGTTTCTTGCAAGACAGGAAGACGAACTTAAATGGCTATCATATCATTTAGTGAATTCAGTTCTCACTTCTCACCATAGCTCTCAACCTCTTGGCACAAAAATACAGAACAAAGCCAATAATGGGGGAATACAGCCCCAAAATAGGGATACATTTCAAATACTGATTTTATAACCTTAGAAAATTGCTAGAATAAAATGTTTTGTTTTACCACTCCTGAAAACCAGAGGAACAGAACAAAAATGTGAGGCATAGATTTCCAAGTGATGGTGGCTAGTGACTTTAGGCTCCATTTACCTGTACTCAGGGTACAGGGTTTGAGCCTGAGTACCTCTAGCCACCAGATGTATCCTGTTGCGAGCATTTACACACAGACACAAACCTCTGAAAATAATGTACATCTGTGTTCATCTTCTATGTGGTATGTCTCCCAAACAGCCAGTCCATCCTCAGTCCTCTGAGTAAATAGGCAGCAGCTTCTGAAAATAAATCATTCTCTGATTCCTAAGCAGCAGCCAAATAACATTGCTTGCTCCCTCTCTCAAAAGCATTTAAAACCAGCCGGAAATACGTGTGCCACGAGCTCAGTTCTGACAGGCTGGATGAGCTGACATCATTGCACATGCAGTGATGTCAGCTAAAGCATGATGAATGAAAGTAATTCAAAATAAAGAAGTAATTCGGGACAGTTGGGAGGTATGGATGATCTAAGTGGGGAGGCTTCCCTCCCTCTATGGTTCTGGCACCCATGACTGGAAGATGGTTCCATAGAACTTTGTGATACATACCTATCGCATCAGTATATTTTCTTCAAATCATTTCGAGTTTACTTTAAACCACAAAAGAGTACTAAATTCTATTGTTTTTCTAATTAGACTTACAAATAAAATTCTCACAACATTTTGAGTCCTAGATTTAATAAATGATCTGATGTTGTCAGTTTTCCTTCTGTCCTCAATTGATGGGTTCGGATCCGATCCCCCAGATCTGACTTAGCCGTTGCTAAAGCTTGTGGCAGCTAGAACTATCTAGCTTCTCCCTTACCCAGAATGCACCAACCCCAATTACCTCAGATTTCATTTGCCACTTCCAGAGAATGATGTGGTTCTTGGTTCTCTCAAGCTTGGGTTAAGATAAGTGCTTTAAAACTTTATCTGTTAAATGTTTTATAAAAGTTTGTTAACTTGTTAGCCTTTTACTCCTTTGCCCTTTATCTTTCTTCTGTAATTCTTGATACTATAGTTTAATAGTTTAATGTCATTTTTATCTTGTCCACTTTCTTACTGGTCTGGTATTCCTTGTTATTATCATTAGTAACTCATCTTTTCTACATTACTGTAGTCTTATGGGACCATTGTTGTTATTTTTTTCTCTTTCCCGTTTTCTAAAAAAACAAAAAAATTATACATCTTTCTTCTATTGTAGACTTAGAGTGGTTGTTACTTTTTGTTTGGCCTGTCATTGGTGGTTGTGTTTAAAGTTGCAATCATGTCTAAGAAAAGTGCTTCTGGGTTTAGGAAGTGTTCTAAATGTGAATATACATTTTTTTTCAGATGTGCATAGTTTATGCATCTATTGCTTAGGGTCTCTGCATCTGCAAGAAAACTGCTCCATTTGCAATGCATTTAATCCTAGAGCCCTTGTAGAATGTAAAAATAAATTGATATTAAAGGGATTACTTCCTTCTTTTAGAGAGGCCATTTCTAGAGACAGGTTTCCCAAATCAAAGAAGAAGTCACAAGAGCATCTCTGAAGGCTCTTTCATCTTCATTGGCATCAGAGTCATCTTGAAAAGGGAAAAAGATGGACCCAACTTCAACCTCCGATCTGAGAAAATTTAAATTACTGGATCCCACCCCCTCAGATCTGAAGAATCAAAAAAATAATTGACCTAACTTCTTCAGATCAGATGCAATCATCCTCTGATTTTAATTTAGCTAGTCCAGTTAAAGCTATCTCTTTACCTAGGACGAGGTATTCACCCTCTCTGGATTCTGTACCCTCTGTGGTACCCTCATCTTTTTTAGAAAAACCAAAATCCCCTTCAGTCCTGTCTACTCATTCTTCCAGAAGTCCTACTGAAGAAGATGTGGAAAGAGTGGTAAGAAAAATTCTCGGCGCAGGGACAGATGGGTGTCACTTTGGCTTCTACCCTTCTGGGCCAGGAGGTCTGTTCCAGCATTACATACCCATTGCAATTTCCTCCTCTGACTCTTTCAGTGGTTTTGGAGTCCTTGGATCCTAACTATCTGGATAAGTCTACCTCAGATTCGAGGATCTCTGTACCCTCGGATCCGAAGCTCACCCTGAGTGCTCCGACCTTGCCGGATTTGAAGAGCTCGTGGAGCCTAAGTTTCCATGTTGGCTCTGAGATGTTGCTGTCAACTCAAAGATTTTTGGAGCGGGGTATTGGCAGTAGATAGCTCGACCCTGGCTTCCACCTCCAGGTTGTTGCCCTCAGAATAGGGGGGAACTGAAATCCAGAAGCTTGCCTTCAAAGATTTGGGTCTTTCCCCTTCTCCAGGGTGATCTGCTTCAACAGAACAGATGGATCTACCCTCTTCGGATCCCTGATCACTAACCCTGATGTCTCAGTATTCGGAGTCTTAGCAGGTATTTCCAGGTGGTCAGTCAGTACCAAGACCAAGGATTCCAAACAGGGAATTTTGATTTCTTCTTCTGACACCTCTCCTCAGCATCCCATTAAAGAGGTCCCTAAGAAGAAGACCTACAAGAGGAAGCATTTAGACCTCCCAGAGGAGTCCATCACTGAAGACAGAGATTTCGATGAGGGGGAAGGGTACCTTTGGTCACCTCCTCAAGATGTCTCCTTTGGAAATCCTTAAACAGAGAGGTTGTTGGACACCCAGCAGTTTGATGTCTGAGGAATCTGTTCTCCTGCAGGCCTTTGGTACTGGCCCCTCTACCTGCTGAGTGACTCTGCCTATTGATGAGCTCATCGATTTGATCTCATGGCAGGCATGGAAGGATCCAGACACCATGGAACCTATTCCTCTGTGACCTGGCAGGATAATGGCACCACCTGCAGACAGGCAGTTCTGGAGTTAAGGGGTCCCTGTATACACCATGTTCATTTTGGTGGCCACAAGTATGAACTAGTCGAGGAAAGTTCCACTGTCCACACCCCCCCAACAGGGAGTCACTGGTAATGGACAGATTTGGGAAGCATGTATACACCTCCTCCACTTTTGTGCTGAGGTCTCTCAACCACTTGGCACATTTTACAAAATTACAGGGGGATTTTATTAAGGCGTTATCAAATACCCTCTCTGGTACTGTTTCTGAGCAAGTTCAGGCCTCTCTAACTTCCCAGCTGACTACCTTTCAGTCCATGTCCAACACATCCATGAGGTTGATCTAAAACATAGCAGGGGGACCCTCAATGGCAGCAGGTTCAGGGATTTCCATAAGGAGACATGCCTGGATGCAACTTTTTGAGTTTGTGGAGCGCTTCAAGTCCTCTTTCCTCAATGTCCCCTTTGATGGAACATCCTTATTTGGTCCTAAGGTAAAGGACACTCTCTATCTAGGTGTGAGAAGGATGGAAAGCCCCAGTCTGCTGTGGAAGTGCATTTTTCAACCCCTCAGTGATCCTTTTCCAGGAATCAGAGAGGTGGTCAGAAAATGTGGTTCAAAAAGTCTCAGGGTTCTTTCCAGGACACACATGGAGGAGGTTCCCCCAGAGGCAGAGGAGGAAACTCTCTAATGGATATCACTGCCCATGCAGAAGAGGTGGTCCACAGAGTCAGGGTTCCAGAGAATCATTCTTTGACAAACCCTAGCAGTGCTCCTGAAAGGAGGTCTGATTGCCAACCTCTGGAGGCAGTTGGGGACAATTATCAATGGACCAGGGAGCACGGCTAAATATAACAAAAGATAGTTGGCTACAGAGGATTATTTCCAGAGGGTATATAATACCCTTTTCCTTTCCATCTCCAATCTCAAGAAAAATCCCCGATGTTACACCCAGTCAGAGGGAACAAGCAGCAATTCGAATACAAAAGCTGCTAGAAAAAAAGTCATCCAGGAGGTCCTGCCAGACCAGATAGAAACCACAACTTGCTCAAGGTTCTTTTTAGTGCCAAAGAAGACAGGGGAATGGAGACTAATACTGGAGCTCTCCAAACTAAACAAGACAGTTCGAATAACCAAGTTTTAAATGGTCACTGTTCAGCCCATTCTCCCATTTCTAGGCAAGGACAACTGGATGTACCCTATAGACCTTCAGGACTCATGCTATCACATAAAGATGAACAGATGTTCTAAAAGGTACTTATGCTTCTGGATGTGAGCCAGTTATTATCAGTTCAGAGTACAACTCTTTGGACTCCCCACAGGCCCCAGGGTGTTTCCCAAGTACATGGCAGTAGTTGCAGCTCACCTCAGACTACAAGGATTCCAACTGTTTCCATATCTAGATGAATGGCTGATTACTGCTCTGACCAAGCTTCAGCTCATAGGTGTAAGAGACCAGGTTGTCCAGACTTGCTCTTGTCTGGGGATTACTATAAACTACAACAAATCTCATCTGGAACCGACTCAGACTTTAGAGTTTATAGGAACTATTCTCAATACAAAAATTCCCATTGCTTCTCTTCCATTACTGAGAGTTCAGAGAGTAAGATTTCAAGTAAAAAATTTAATATGCCGCACCTCAATTTCAGCCTGACTGGTTCTTCAGGCTCTGGGATCGATGGTGGCAACAACAACCTTAGTACAAGTCACCAGGATTTGCAGGAGGATTCTACAATGGATATTAGCTACTAAGTGGTCAATTCTTTATTAACCAATGTCTTACAAGATAAGAATCATTCACATCTGTAAGAGAGATCTAAAATGGTGGATTCATTCAGATGAGGTTTCTCAAGGTCATTGGTTCATTGCCCCTCAGCCCCAAGCCATAGTGACCATGGATGCTTCCCATCTGGAGGGCATTATATGGGGAAGACAGTCCAAGGCACTTGTTCCCCCCCAAAGAGGTCAATATACGTATACATATCCTGGAGATAAGAGCAGTGCTGTTAGCATTTCAGAATGCTCTCCCTTTGGGGATAATTGCAATACAGTCTGACAACATGTCAGTTGTCTGGTACATCAAGCAAACAGGGAGGAGCCAAATCCTACCCACTGTGAAGAGAAGCTCTCAGAGTGTGGCAGTGGGAGATCTCTTCCACTTGCTTTCTTTTAGCAATGCAGATTCTGGGGAAGTCCAATGTGATAGCAGACAAATTGAGCAGGTGCATTCTTCTACCTCACGAATGGTCCCTAAACAAAAAGATTGCGAAAACAATCTTCTGACAATGGGGCCAGCCTTGTTGTGATCTACTCACGTCCCCCTAAACAGCAAATGCAGCAGCTATTTTGCCCTAATCCCCCCACAGGGGTAATCCCAGAGGGATGCTGTACTTCATGATTGGCCCCCCAGTCTCCTTTTAGTGTCCTCCCACTCCATTAATACGCAATTTCTTGAGAAAGTTGCAAGGATGAAAAGCAAGGTGATCCTCATTGCCCCTTATTGGCCTCGAAAATTTGGTTTCCCTTCCTTTGGCCTCACCTGATTCAACCACCTTGGTTTCTAGATCTAACTATGGACCTCCTGTCTCACCCAACATGCATGATACATCCAGACATAGTGAATCTAAGGCTGGCTGACACATTCTTCCAGTTCCATTAATAACCAGGCAACCTATGCTCTCTTCTCCTGTCCTTCATATTCTTTTGTCCTTCCATAGACTTTCTACCAGAAAACTATAGTCCCAGCAAATGGAAGAGATTTGTTTTTTGGTCTCAAAGTTGTAATACTGAACCTTTCTCAGCCCCCATTCATAATGTCTTAGAATTTCTAGTGCATCTTTTTGAAGAAGGTGCTAGTTCTTCTACTGTTAAAGTACAGTTAGCAGTGATTTCCAATTTTCATGCTGGAATAAACGGTTCTTCTATAGCATCCCATAAGTTGATACTCTGTTCTTATGGCCACCCTTTAAAGATCCTTCCCTCGCTTGGGACCTAAACCTTGTACAGCAGTCTCTTACACAATCTCCCTTTGAACCCTCAGCTACATGCAAACTCGAATATCTTTAAAGACAATTTTCTTAGTGGCCATCACCTTGGCCAGAAGAATTTCTGAGATCCAAGCATTGTGCTCAAAACCTCCATACTTGATTTTCCATAAAGAGAGGGTTACCTTACGTACCAACCCATAATTTTTTCCAAAGGTGGTGTCAGAATACAATATAAATCAATCGATTTGCCAGCATTCTTTCCCAAATTTTCTAACAAAGGAGAATATGTATTACATTTATTGGATGTTCACAGACGGTTGCATTTTTACTTACATAGGACAAAAAAAATCAGAAATTCTGATCAATTGTTTGTATCATATGTGGAACCAACATTTTGTAAACCAGTTATCAAAGTTACTCTATTTAGGTGGAAAACAAATTGCATTTCCTTTTGTATATAACAAATTGGGCATTGTTCTGACAAAACCTGTTCGAGCCCATTCCACCAGATCCATGGCAGCTTCTGCAATTTTTTAATCCAGAGTGTCCATGGATGATATTTGTGCAGCAGCTACTTGGGCTACTCCCCATACCTTTATTACTCATTACAAATTAGATCTGGTCTCCAGAGGAAGAGCATCTTTTGATTCTGTGATGCTCAGGAATATCCTTCCTTGAGTCCGGCCCAGAAAATTAGGTAGCTGGGGACGCTGTCCCATCAGTTGAGGACAGAATGAAAATTGACATCATCAGATAAAGAGGTTATGTACTCGCCATAATGTTCCATTTCTGATGTCCATTTTCATTCTTCCTCAACTCCCTTCCCACCAATCCCCTTCCTTAAAACTTCTGGAAAAATGAGTATTTACAGGACAAGTATGTCCTAACTATTTATGTACATCACTCTTGACACAGCCTTCTCCATTATCATTTCTGTCTTTACCTTTTCCTAAGGCAGCAAAGTAATTGGGGTTGGTGCATTGTGGTTAAGGGAGAAGCTTGAAAGCACTAGGTTGCCACGAGCGGTAGCAATGGCAGAGTCAGATCCAAGGGATCGGATCCAAACCTATCAGTTGAGGAATAATGAAAATGGACAACACAGATGAAGCATTATGGTGAGTATATAATTTACTTTTTTTCATACAGTCCTCAATTGTGTTATAGACCATCACCACTTCAATTATTTGCTTTAATCATTTTTGTTCAGACAGTCACCGGATCAAAAGGTTGGAAAAAAATCTCTAAAATTAATTTCAGAGCATCGATAAAAACATAGAATCTGGGTGCCACCTTGACATGATTCAGTTATTTTTTCCACATTTATTACAGTGCAGCCTTGGCCAGGTAGTTTGTGATGAATTGATTGAGGTAAAAGCTGAAGAACAAGAGAAAGTGTGCGAAAAAAGGAAGGGAAAAAAGTAAGTTTGATGACACAAGAGAGGCCAGGTTGTTAGTGACCGCAATGGGGAATGCGAAATGGAGGGGTCAGTGAGCAACTCTTTGCATAGCATACCATTTATACAAAGGCCAGACCTGAATCTGCACATACATTAGTTGTTCATCCTGCACGTATCTTTGAGTTTTGCCTCTGCACTAGCAAAATGATGGTTTGTACATTTGATAGTTATGGTAATATGACCCCCTAAAAAGAAACTTTGCTGTTCATGATATGTGGCCCCTGAACCAAAAGGGTGGATTTTGCCAGGTTTATGTAAACAGCAATACTGGGCAAGATTCTTAGCAGAGTATATCATTGTGGAGACTTGGGGATGTGTGTGTGTTCGTGTGTGTGTGTTTGTGTGTTTGTGTGTGTGTGAGTATCAATATCATAGTGCCATCATTTTTTTATTTACTGATTTTTCATATTTCATCTCATTTTTTTATTTACTGATTTTTTATATTTCATCAGAGAAGCCCATTAAGTATGATAGTACAAGAGGTTTTGTAGGGTACACTTAATTTGTATGTTTATTTGTTTACAATGTTTTTTTCAGTTAAGTAAAAAATTTGGAAAACTGTATAGCCTTCAGTTTGGCTGGGAAAATGTTGTGGTGGTGAATGGATTTGATGCCGTGAAAGAGCTTCTTATTAAGAAATCAGAAGAGTGTGCTGATCGCCCTCATTTGCCATTCAATGACATTCTTGGGTACACAGAGAACAATGAAGGTAAGTTTCCAATAAGCTGTCATCTTAAACAACAAGCCTAATGTTTTTGTGCATTTTCATAATTTTATATTAAAGTTCTGTGAAAATGGGTTTCTGACCCAGTGGACTTTCCCGATCATTAAATGTCAAGTACATAAATAAAGATGTGTGTGAGAAATAGGGGTTTCAGAATATGATGTAGCATTATCTTTTCTAAGCAAGGGTTAGATTGGGCCAACTAGTGTCTAGAAATGTTCATGTTGTTTCCTTTTCCTTTTGTTACATTGCTTCCCATTTTATGACCTCAGAAATGCTTAAAAATTATTGAGCTTGCATGTAAAACAGTAAATTGCTTCTGTAAGTACATTCAAAACTCAAAAGGGGAAATAGTGCATTAAAATCCTAGAATGCATTTACTGAACACTATTCATTCTGCCCTGCTTCATTTTTTTACTGCTAGGTTACTGTGAATCATTACCTTCTAAGTAAGTTTTCCATACCACATTTTTACAATGTATAAAAAGTTTAAGCACACTTACCTGTCAATAAGAGAGTGACTTTAGCAGAATCTCTGAAGTCACGTGCATACCATCCCTTTCTTTACACAAAAGTAAGAAAAATCAATTGTGTTATGTAGAACAGTGTGTGTGTGTTGTAACGTTAAGGAGCATTTCCAAGTGATGCACATGTATAGCAATACTGAGCACATGTAGGCAGCAATGCCATTTTGAGAGAACAGCCAGAGTGTGACCATGTATGAATGTAGCTGCCAGTCTGTTTGTAAATTTATTTAAGTTTAAGTTGCAAAGCCTCAATTCTAATGTGTCTGTGTATAATAAAGCTGCTTGAACAAAACCCATGACTGTTTGTGTGTTATACCTTGACCAGACGAGCGACATGGTGTCAGGCATGTTTAAAAAGAAAAAAAAAAAGAAAACAAGAAAAGGTCAGAAATGAACAACAGGTAACGAAAACTTGCACGAACGATTTATTTTGTAAAGAGAATGCAGCAAAACATTTGTAAGGCACAAGATGCATTATTAATTGAACGGGTAGCACAAAAATGTATTATTAATCAAATGAAAGGCACAAAACGCATTAATAATTAAGTAAAATGTTCAGAACCACAGTATCTGATAAAAGAGTTATCAGGAAAACTCTTAAGAGGTTCAGAATTGCATTGGGTTGTAAAACGAGCATGTTTAAGGCAAAATGAGCATGGTTAAAGTAAAATGAATTTGTTGAGAGCAAAACGAGCACAAGAAAGTGTAATGGGCATGAAATGAGATTAAATGAGAATAATGAATACAATAAAAGGGCAAAATAAACATAAATGAGTGTAGAAAAGCAAGGTGACTGCATGTTTTTAAGTAAAACAACTGTATTTTTGGCATGAGCTGTTATTTCCCATTAACCAAAGCTATTCAGAGCATAACTAGATTTATTTGAAGTATGTCAGAGTGTGCAAAATGTTTGCAGTGTGTGCTTTATCACGGTGTATTTGTTTCAAAGAGTTTGTGTGCAAAGTGTAACTATTTTGCAACGTGCAGTCAAAATACAGTCATTTTGAAAAGTTTATTGTGCTGTGTACATTTATTCACAGAGTGCCGCCATTCGAAGTGTTTCTTACACTGTACAGAGTTATTGCGGAGTACAGCCATTTGGAAAAGTTTACTGTGTGCTGTATACAGTTCATTCACATATGCAATCAGTTCGAAGTGTTTCTTCCGCTGAGCTTCTGCTACCGCATACAGTTCATTCGCAAAGTACAATTATTTCAAAGTGTTTCTTGTAGTGATTAGGAGTAGTTTCACAAAGTACTGTGATTGCAAGAGTTTTCTTGTGTTACAGTGACTTATTTTGCAAAGTACAGTTGTTTTAGAGACTACTGGGCATAGTTACAAGTCCTGGCATACATTTCTGGCATATATATATATATATATATATATATATATATATATATATGTATGTTTGTGCATAAATTCAAGTGCCTTCATTAGTATGTGTTGATATGGCAGATGGATTTCACAGACCCAATCCACTTGTTTTTGACCATAATATTGCAGAGAATTAGAGAGTATTTGAGTAGCAATATGACATTTTTATGCAAGCAACCTTTTCAGACAAAGATGCACATACAAGGACATTCATTCTGCTTAACTTAGTAAGATCTGAGGCAGTATATACTGGAGAGGGGGGAAAACTGCCAAATTATTGTACTGGCTGAGTCAAGAGAGGATCCTGAGTGTCTGAAGCACAAATTCACAGAAATGTGCAACCCCCCCCAGACAAATGTTACATTAGAGAGGCATTTATTTTACACAAGAGACTGAAAGCCAGGGGAAACTTTTGCAGCTTATGTCACTGACTTGAGAAATAAAGCTAAGACGTGCAGATTTGGTGACTTCAAAGATGAGCTAATAAAGGACAGGCTTGTGTGTGGTGTTTATAGTGCTGCAGTGAGCAACATTTTGCTTCGTGACAGTAATTTAGCATTGAGCAAGGCTATAGAGATTTGTCAAATCCATGAGCTCATAGAAAGGCACACAAGTATGCTTGTAAGTGATAAAATCATGGTTTCAGTAAGCTCCAGAGCAAGAGTAGACAGCATGCAACATGTGGCTAACAGAAACAGATCTAAACACATGGCAGTGCAGTTTCAGCAGGCTTTTCCAGAAAAGCACATGACTTTCCGGCAAGTTCCGAGACTAGTTAAGTAAAATGGACATGCTGAGTGCAGTGCAAGGGTGAATCATCAAAACCCAAGCCAAGCTTTATTGTCAGCTGTTGAAATTGTGGTACCAATCATGAGTCTAGAAGAGAAAAGTGCTTAGCATTTGGTCAACAATGTCACAGGTGTAAAAAATGGAACTACTTTCAAAAGTTTTGCAAATCAAATAAGCCTCATTATGTTATAAAGTAAGGTCACTCAGAAAAGCAAGGTGATCATGGAGAGAGCTGCAAACTTACTTTTTATGTAGATGGTGTGTCAGTGGCTGGCTAAAAGATTGATGCAGTAGATTTGCTGGCAAAGAATGAAGTGTTCTGTAATGTCTTGATAATGGTAAACCCAGAGTGCTCAAAGCAAACACTGGTTCAAAGTGTAATATTATGTCAGTCGAAACATTTGCTAAGGTGAGAGCTGGTGAGCAACTTAATTTAACCAATAGTGCAAAACTTGTTGCTTACGGAGGTGACGAGATTCAAACCGAGGGCTCAATAACACTTTCATTCTTTTCGGCTGGGAACAATTATTGCTTACAATTCTATATAGTTCAAAGACCTGTGCAGTCATTATTAGATCTGAGAGACAGTTTGAGAATGAAACTGCTTTATTTTACCAAAGAAGTTCATCATTGAAGCACATGTCCTACTTCCAGTTTCACTGACACCAGTTTCTCCAAGTATGCTGATGTTTTCGACAACAAGTTGAGCAAACTTCCAGTTGTGTACTCCATGAAAATATATCCAGAAGTTAGTCCATTGATCAGACAGGCAAGGAGAATTCCAATAGCCATGCAGAATAAAGTCAAGGTCCAGTTAGATAAAATGGTGCAGCAAGATGTGATTTGTCTGGTCATAGAACCAACCGAGTGGGTGTCTTCCATGGTAGCTGCTCATAAATAGAGTTCGGATGAAATCAGAATGTGCATTAATTTAACAGAATTAAACAGAGCATTAAAGAGACCCCATCATTCTATGTGTATAGTAGCAGAGGTTGTTGCCCTGATGCCAAATGCCACTGTTTTTTTTCTGTTTTGGATGCAGAGAGTTCATTTTGGCAAGTGATGCTTGATCACAAATCTTCACTATTGACTACATTCAGTACCCCATTTGGCAGATACAGATTTCTTAGGATGCCTTTTGTTATAAATTCTGCAAGTTAATTATTTCAGTGTGCAATGGAGCAAATTTTTTTGGGTTATCCATGTGCAATAATTGTTGATGATTTATTGGTCAGAGGCAATGGAGAAGCAGAGCATGACCAAAACCCCAGAAAAGTCCTGGACAGAGCACGTGAAGTGAACTTGAAGCTCAATCCTCTGAAGTGTAAAGTCAGACTTCCAGAAATCACATATGTAGGTCATTTATTTACCAATGTTGGCTTATGACCTGAACCATCCAAACAAGCATCCATTCTTGAGATGCAGGCTCCAGATAACATCCAAGTCCTACAGCATGTTCCTGCTGTGGTTGATTACTTGGGCAAGTTTATACCTGATTTTAGTGAGATATCAGTGCCTTTAAGTGAGCTGACATGCAAAAATGTTCCCTGGTCATGGTTGGAACAGCAGCAAAGAGCGTTTGACATCCTTAAGCAGATAATTTCCAGTCCACCTATATTGAGCTACTATGGTGTCAATAAACCAGCCATTCTTTCTTGTGATGCTAAGTTTGGCCTAGGTGCAGTTATTCTCCAGGAAGGCAGATATGTTGCCTATGCATCTCAAACTCTTACCCAAACGGAAACGCAGTATGCTCAGATTGAGAAGGAACTTTTGACTATTGTCTTTGCATTTTCTAAGTTCCATGATTATATTTATGGTTGAGCTATCCAAATTGAAACTGATCATCAGCCTCTAGTTACTATTTTAAAGAAGCCTTTGCATACAGCTCCAGCAAGACTGCAAAGAATGATGCTCAAATTACAAAAATACAACTTTAAAGTGGTCTACACTAAAGGCTGATACCTTATCCAGATTGCCCAGAAATTTTACAGAACAGCATGATGCAGAGAATTTTGACTTTGATGTCATAGAGGTGCGTTATATTTCTTCCACAAGATTAGATGAGTTGAGAGATCATACAAAGACTGATCCAGTTTTGCAAAAGCTCAACCACTTCATTGCTGTTGGATGGCCATCAAAGCAATCTTGTGTACTGCCAGAAGTACAGCCATATTTTCCTTATTGAGATGAATGCTGATGGAAGTGGGAATAATTTTCAAAGGTCCTAAAGTTGTTGTTCTTACTTTATTTATTTAATTTTATTTATTTAATTTAATTTTATTTATTTATTTATTTACATTTGTTGACCAGGAGAGTCCAACTGGACACAGGTCCATTTTCAACGGAGGCCCGGGGAGAAAAGCTTCACATTAAGTATTTGCATTATACAGTTAAAAAAATATATGGTGACATATACTAAACATGGTTAAAATGTAGTTGAGATTCATCAGTGAACAATTGATACAAACTGTTTTTGAGGTACATAACAGCCATTAGCAGTTGTTACTACAAGAAGTTATTATTATGTGGTAGGTAGCTGGGAACATGAGTAGCCAAGCTTACTAAGAGTAGGTTGTTGATAGGGGGCTGAGAGAGGTGGTGGGTGGAGTGAATGGTATTAGAGGGGGGGGGGGTTGCAAGGGCATATCCGGCAAGTTTTGAAGTGTGATTTTAGTAAGAATTTAAAGTGGGTGTAAGAAGTTACAGAGGTAATTGAGAATGGGAGGGAGTTCCAGAGTTTGGCTATAGTGCAGGAGAATAATGCTTCTCCAGCAGAGTTAATGGCTCTTGTGACCTGTAGGAGGTTTTTGTGGCTGGATCTTAGTGGTCTCGTGGTTATGTAGAGTTGGAGTAGATTCTGGAGGGATGGGACTTTTAGTGTTTGGTTTATTAGTTTGTGGGAGAGTGTGAGCTGGTACCATTGAATGAGGTGGGGGAGCTCTAGACAGCCCACTTCTGCTAGTGAGAGACAGTGGTGAGTATGGTAGGAAGCCCCTGTGGCGAATTTGGCGAGTTGCAGCAGGTTTCCAGCTTATTTAGATCGCATTGTCTAAGGTTAGTAAATATTGGAGAGGCATAGAGTAGAGTCAAGATAAGATGAGAATTTGCTACCGAAATTTTAGCTGCTTTGGTAAGTATTTGCTGATTTCTATGTAATGCTTCTATTTTTTTGTGCACTTTTTTAATGGTCATGGAAATGTGAATGTCAAAGTTCGGGTTATTGTCTATTTCTACTCCTAGTAATTTGGTGTGTTCTGTAGGATGGATGGTGGTGGTATCTTTTGCTGTGATGTTAAAGTTAGAGCTGTCTAGGGTAAGTTTGGTGGGTTGGAAGATGAGTAATTTTGTTTTGTTTGGGTTGAGTATTAGTATAAGTTTCAATGGAAGAAAATGCTTCCTGTGTGACTTTTTGCAGTTCTGGTAGGGAGTGGGCTGTGCAGATGATGGTTGAGTCATCTGCGTATTGTATGAGTGTGCCATGTGTTGTGGCTAAGGCTAGATTATTAGTGAAAATAGAGAAGAGTAGGGGTCCCAGGATGGACCCTTGGGGAACCCCTATGGAGACTGGTAGTTGGGGGGATAAGTTGTCCTGCCAAACAACTGCTTGTTGGCGGTCAGATAGGTAACTCTGAAACCAGTTGATGACTGGTTGAAAGAAGGATAGGTTATTGAGAAGAGAGATGAGTTGTTTGTGTGGGACCATGTCGAAAGCTTTAGAGAGGTCTAGGAAGGTAGCTGAGGAGAGAGAACCTGCATTTTTATTTTGTAGGATAGTGTTAGAGAAAGAGAGTAA
Organism: Protopterus annectens; assembly: GCF_019279795.1. Taxonomy (NCBI): domain Eukaryota; kingdom Metazoa; phylum Chordata; order Ceratodontiformes; family Protopteridae; genus Protopterus; species Protopterus annectens. The sequence goes on along the minus strand of NC_056725.1, from coordinate 1,294,717,132 downwards.
GGCGATGGTGGTGCTATGGTTAGGTCGGAAACCATGTTGTGTGTTGGAGAGGAGGTTGTTAGCAAGGAGGTGATCTGAGACTTGAGAATGAATGCATCTCTGTAGTATTTTGGAGAGTGGTGAGAGAATAGTTATGGGGCGGTAATTGGTTAGATCTGTGGAGGGGCCTCCTTTGTGTAGGGGAATTGTGTGAGACTTTCCATAGTGTAGGAACATAACTTTCTGACAGAGATCTGTTAATCAAGAGTGATAGTATTTTGGAGAGTGGCGAGAGAATAGTTATGGGGCGGTAATTGGTTAGATCTGTGGAGGGGCCTCCTTTGTGTAGGGGAATTGTGTGAGACTTTCCATAGTGTAGGAACATAACTTTCTGACAGAGATCTGTTAATTAAGAGTGATACAGGGTAGGATAGAGCGTCAGCTGCAAGTTGAATGTATTCACCTGGGAGGTTGTCTGCTGCTAATCTGGTGGTTTTAAGTTTAGTTAGTAGTTTTATTTTGGAGGTAGGAGCAGGAGAGAAAGAGAAGCTAGTTGGAGAGTGTTAGTTCTAGTTGATTGTGTGGGTTTATGGGGGGAGTTGTGTTGTCCAGCTAGTGATAGTACGGTTTGTGTGAAGTGATTGTTGAAAGAGGTAGCAATATTTTCGGAGGAGTAAGTTAAGTTAGGGGTGGGTGTACTTACTTTACCTGGGTGGAGGATGGAGTTTATTGAGGACCAGAATTGTTTACTTCCTTACAATGTGAATATATTCAGATTTTGCATCTTGGCTACCCAGGTTCAGATTCTACCAAACGAATGGTGAGAGGACTAGTATTTTGGCATTGTCTATCAAAAGACATTGATAAAGTCATTTCCTCTTGTTCAGTGTGCAATAGTATAAATCACATTTGCAGAGAGAGCCACTTCAGGCAAGCCAAATTCCTATACTACCTTGGTGTACCGTAGCTACTGACATATTTGAGTGGAACAATTAGCATTATTTAGTGGTGGGAGATTCTTACTTAAATTGGTTTGAAATTGATTTTCTACTTAACCTAATGGCTAGTACGGACATCACAAAGTTGAAACATCACTTCTCAGTACATGGTAGTCCACATAGAGTTATATCTGACAGTGGTACCCAGTTTATCAGTCAATTGTTTCAGAGATTTGCTAAAGAGTGGGACTTAGTCCAGATTGCAGATTGCCAGCAGTCCTGAATATCCGCAGTCAAATGGTCTGCTGAATGTGCATTACAGAGTGCAAAGCAATTACTTGAGAGGTCAAAGTGTGACAATACTGATTCTTTTTGAATCTACTCGGTCTCAGAAACGTACCCCATGGCAATTTACTTGGCTCGCCTGCTCAGAAACTTGTATCTAGGGAAACCAAAACAACCCTACCTATTAGTTTCAGCTTATTGGTGCCTAATGCTAAGAAAAACAGAACAATTAAATCACAGTTGCTTAAAAAGAGATCTTTGCAGAAGTTCAGTTATGACAAGAAGAGCAGGTTTTATAACCATTGGAGAAAGGAGAGACGGTGAGGATGCAGACAGCAAATGGCTTTGACCAGATTGGTCAAGTGACAGATATTTGTGCCAAGCTGAGATCCTACCTAGTTGAGGCATAGGGTGTGGAATACAGGAGAAACTGCAGACATCTTATCTCCTTCCTGTATCAGAACTGATATGAAAGCATTGTACCTGTGATACAGACTCTAGATCTCAGAGCAATCCAGACAATATTCCGATGGTAGAATGTCGTCTTGTGTTAGCATAATTTTATTATTATTTATTTTTATTTTATATTTGTTGACCGGGCTAGTCTAACTGGATATATGTCCATTTTCAGTAGAGGCCCGAGGAGAAAAGCTCTGAGAGAAAAGAACAATTTATACAAAGAGTACAAAAAAACAATAGATGCTATACATTCATAAAAAACAACTAGATAATTGTACATTCATCTACACTTATTTCAGCAGCAGTAAGGTTGCACCATGAAGATTTTTGTTTTAGTCATTTGGGGCAAAAATTAGCAGAGACAAATATAAGCATGAGTCAGTTATCATATCATGTCAATGAAGTTGACACAGCACAGTGATGGGTATGAATAGAACAAATTATATATATTTTTAGAGGAGAGCAGTAGCAAAAATAAAAGATTTGGTGTACAAAAGCCTAAAGGCAAGGGGAGATAGTATCAGTCGGGATTGGTGCATGGGCAAAGCCATTAGGATTTTAGGAAAATTCTTAATTGGTTCTTGAAAAGATGAGTGGATGTAGTAGATGTTAGTGCAGTTGGAAGTTTGTTCAAGTTTTACCAACAGAGTTAGAAAACAGGCAGTCCCCAGATTTGTTGTTAGATTTTAAGATGGCTACTATTCACCTATTTGCGGAACGTAGGGGTGGAAGATTTTTATAAGTAATGAGTAGGTTACAGAGTATAGGAGTATTAGTGGGATGGTGTAAGATCTTGTGGATAAAGGTGAGTTGCTGGAAGAGTAGCTGGTTTTGTATTTCCAGCCATCCTAGAAGTTTAAGATTTTGGCAGTGGTGGGTTCTGAATGGGGTACCAGTGGCAAATCTGGCTATGTTGTTATAAGAGGTTGTCCATTTATTTAGATTGCTTTTGAATAGGTTTGTGTAAATGGGGGAGGCATAGGGAAGAGTGGAAATCAGATGAGTTTGAGCAATAGTAATCTTGGCTGCGGCTGTGAGGAAAGGTTTGAGTCTATAAAGGTAACCATGTTTTCTATTAACAGATTTAATAGTTAGGTTAACGTGTGTGTCAAAGTTGAGATAATTGTCTATTGTTAAACCTAGGAGTTTAGTGGTAGTGTCAGGAGTGATTTCAGTACCATTGTTAGATGTAAGTAAGAAACTGAATGGAGGGGTCTACAGTGTGGGAGTAAACAGTAGTAATTTAGTTTTTTTTTTTGGTTCAGGAGGAGACACCATTGGTGAAACCATTTTTCCACTAAGTTAAATACTGTTTGTGTCCTGTTTTGGAGTTCAGTTGGAGTGGAAGCAGCACAGATTAGCATTAAATCGTCAGCATATTGTATGCAGGTAGCTTGGGGAAGGGAGGTTTTCAGATCATTAATGAAAATACTAAAGAGGAGTGGACCCAGAATAGATCCTTGTGGGACTCCAGGAGTGATCGGGAGCTGGGAGGATAAGTTGTTGTCCCAGAGCACTGCTTGTTGTCTATTTTCAAGGTATGAATGGAACCATTTAACTGCTTGAGTATCAATTGAAAGAGATTTGAGTATATTTGATAGTAATTGGTGATTCACCATATCAGAGGCCTTGGGAGAGGTCTATAAAGAGAGCTGAAGAGAGCAGGTTACTATCTCTATTTTTATTAATGCAGTCAGAAAAGGATAGGAGTGCAGTGGTAGTAGTGTGGAAAGGCCTGAAGCTATACTGGCAGTTCACTAATAGGTTGTTTTCAAGGAGATGATGTAGTAGTTGACGGTGAAAATATCTCTCCATAACTTTTGTTAGGGGAGAGTTGCATTTTGCAAGAGTGGTCAGATAACACATTTTTTTAGAAGTTAACAGATTACAGTGATAATTCTGAAATCTCTGGAGGAATGTATGAGACAGTCTAGTGGTAGGACTTCAATTAAAAATTAAAAGCCTAAATACAGTTCAGCTAGTTTATTTTGTTGAGCATTTACAACTACTGTTAGATGTTAGAGCTGCTCTGAAAACAGAAATCAGATTTATTTAGGGTTGCCACCTTTCATCGTGGCTAAAACCGGAGTAAAGCCACACCCCTCACATCATCAGTAACCCCACCCACCACCCTCCCACATTTTACCCAATTTTGTGATGTCACGATGACATCACTTGGTGAGGAACGCCCTCTTTTTCCATTCCTGCTGTCTGCTTTCGGCTGATTTACTATGCTTTTTTGTAAAAAAAAAAAAAAAAGCATAGTAAATCAGCCGATTTACAAACTCTGATAGTCTGTTTCATTTTTGAAACAGAATACCAGAGTTTGTACAGTGTTTTCCAGACTACTAGAGAATCAGTTTGATTTCCGGATAGTCCGGAAAAAAAAAACAGAGGGGTGGCAACCCTAAATTTATTCAACCAAAAAACTGAAAATTAATAGGTCCTAGAAGCAAAACTGCAGCAGGCAAAATGGAAAACCCTGCAAGAAGCTATCATAAGAGTCTTTTGCAAGGACTGTATTACAGAATCAGTGAATTCTGTCAGCATTTATTGTCTGGTTTACTAAGTATGACTGAAATGGGACAGATGAGACAAGTAACTTACAATTCAGGGGTCGGGGAAAATCTTCACACTTAATTTGTCCACATATTTAGACTTTTTTTTTTTTTTTTTTTTGGGAAGATGTTGTGGTCTTCTGCTAGACAGAAGAGGGTAAACAGAGGTCCATACTATGCAGCCTTTAATGCACTGCATTTCATTCTTCTAAGGGTCTGTAATAGGCACCTCCTTTTTCAGAGCTGAGGAAGGGCTTCAAGATGGTATTGACCCAGGTTCCTTTTGGAGCCATGCCTTATGATGCCCGTACAGAACCTACAGAGTATGTCTGAATACTTGTATAACACTGCACACACAGACCCACAGCACTGTAGAGTATGCATTTGTCCTGCTCAAAGCCTACTTCCATTACCTCAACATGTTTGGAGAGATACTCCTGTATGATCCTGCCACATCCTACAGGATGTTCTTAACCAGTGATGGTTCCAGGCTCCTTTTCTTGTTGGGGCACAAAAGGGGCAGATTAGCTAGCTGGTGGGGCATGTAGGACATGTGGAAGGAAAAAAAACTATACTTTACCAATAAAGTATACAATATTTGATACATGTTAGCTCACCCATAACTCACAGTTAAAAATTAAATACAGTTTTCCCTACAAAAAAGCAGTGAATGCCATAGTGTTACCAATAATGTGAATTTTCACAGCACAGAAAAAAATACTAAACTGTTATACTCAAAGATAATGGTTTGGATGAACTGTTGGTATTCTGTTGGGTGTAGCTACCAAGACAAAAAAGGTAGGAAAAATGTCATGTTCAAAGACATTTTGTGCTTTAGTAGAAAGAGAAAGAAATATCATTAACCTAGTAAATTCAAGAACAAAAAGCCAGACTTGTTTTCTTCTGTGCTACATTGTAAGGGAACTATTTGTAAACATTTTTTTCCAGCTTTCAAGATAAAACACAAGTCTTCTCACTGCAGACACTGCTGAATAGCGAAGAGGTTTATGTCTATTAATAGGTTCTTTTTAGCAGAAGCAAGAGTGGTCAGATAATGGCCTTTTTAGAAGTTAACAGATTACAGTGATAGTTCTGACATCTCTGGAGGAATGTGTGAGACAGTCTGGAGTTAAGACTTTGGTTAAAAATTAAAAACCTAAATGCAGTTCAGCTAGGTTTATTTGCTGGGCATTTACAACTACTGTTAAAGATGTAAGAGCTGCTCTGAAAACACAAGAGAAAAAGTAAAAATGAATAGGTGCTAGAAGCTGTGCACGATGCTGAGACACTACTGCCACTCTGTTTACATGGAAGTTAAAAAATTATTTCTTTTTGCCTAGCAAGACAAGTATAAAAGTGGCTGTAAGTGGATTCTTTGGAGGAAACCTCCAATATCACTTTACAGTGCAGGTCCATTGAGATATATTAACCATAACCACGTAATGATTCTGATGCATTTAAGTGTTAAGAGTACTAAGGTAATAATGAAATAACTGATATATAGTGGGTTAGTGGCAACCATAATTTATTTATTTAACCGTACATATTTTTGTTGACCAGGTTAGTCCCACTAGGTCACTGGCCCCTTTGCAGGGGAGACACATAGTGGTATTCATACTGAGTAAGGGAATTTGGCTAGAACACCAGGGGGGTTTTCTAATTCTTTTTGATAAGTGCCATGGGATCTTTTATATCCACCTGAGCTACCACCAGTTTAGACAGATGGAGCTTCAGTTTTAGATCTCATCCAAAGAACAACCCACCCAGGAGTGCAGCACCCCATTATACTGCTTTGCAGAGTCAGTATTGCAAAAATCAGTGGAAGTACCTGGCATGTGACTAGAAATCATAGCCTTCTGCACCAAAAGGATGGTGTGCTGTTCATCTACTGAGACTGCAAATAAACACTGTTTCTGGTTTGTTGAAATAACTTTAATAGAAATTTAAATCTGAATGTTTTGGTGTAGCAGAAAACATCTCAACTTATTTGTTCAAGAATTCTGGGCAAAGCCAAAAATAATTGGGGGGGGGTGTTGAATAAAATTGGAAACAATTGTAAATATTATTCTAATTCGCTTAAAAGTTACTAGAACAAATTTTGTATCAGTTTGTATTTTTTAAACAATAAAAGGTATAAAACTTTAATAACTGGCATTACTGACTGACTGTAATAATGAGTGATTTACCACAAAATCAAACAGACATGACAGACATTTGAAGCAAAATCAGGGAATTTCTGCAAACATATATGGACAGTTGAGAGGTATGGTTAACATTCAAAAGTGAAAGTCTGGTCACAATAACTCATGTCGTGTTTTATGTTTTGGATGTACCAGCTTTTAAATTATGTAGTTATGATTTTATAGATGCTATTATAACCATCTTTGAACAAATCTCAGCAGACTTTTAAGAATATACACTTTTAAATGACTGAGACAAGTAAAACTATATATCCTTTAAATTTGTAAGCTAAGGCTTTTTTATTCTTTATTTATTTTTATTTTATTTTATTTTACATTTGTTGACCGGGCTAGTCTAACTGGATACATGTCCATTTTCAGTAGAGGCCCGGGGAAATGAGCTCCGTGCAAAAAAAAAAAGAAAATAACATCAACGTTTATACTTACAATTATGTTACAGGTTAACACAGAATTATCAGAGGTCTAAATACCTCTCATTGCAAAATGAATTATGTTACAGGTTAACACAGAATTATCAGAGGTCTAAATACCTCTCATTGCAAAATGCAGGTACAATACAAAATGCCGGTAGAATATATACTATAGCCTGGGGAGATGAGATCTGCGGATAAAAAGAAATAAAAACATTTACATTTACAAAGAACATTCCAGGTTAACAGAAATTATCAAAGAGGGCAGAATACTTCACAGTGCAAAAGGCAGGTACAATGCAAATTACAAAGAGGGCAGAAAACTTTGCAGTACAAATGGCAGGTACAATGCAAATTACAAGTGGAGTACAGAATATAACAAAAAGGAAGCATATTGTATAATTATATTAATAAAGAGTTGTCACATTATAAGTAAGCCCAGAAGATGAAAGAAGGTTAAGTATAGGAAATGGTATTATGGTTAGTAAGGAAAGTAGAATTTGTTATTGAAAAGTAATGGGTAGGCAGTGCTTAGTATGAGTAGAAAGATGATTAGTCAGGGGTAGTACAGGGGCATAACCAGTGTTTTCTCAGGAAAAGTTTGTCTGTTTTTGAAAGGTGATGTAGAGGAAACTGAGGAAAGTTCACTGGGGAGAAGGTTCCAGGATTTTCCAACAGTATTAGTGAAAAAGAGAATCCCCAGCCCTGTTATTAGATTTAGAGGTATTTACAAGAAGTTTATGTGATGAGTGCAAGGATTTCAGATTATTATAGGGGATGATGAGGGTAGATAGTATAGGAGTAGATAGTGTAGGAGTACTGGAAGGTTGGTAAAGAGTCTTATGGGCAATGGTTAGTTGGTGGAATTTAAGCAGATTCTGAACTTCTAGCCATCCTAACTGCTGAAGATTATAGCAGTGGTGGGTTCTAAATGGGTTGCCTGTAGCAAATCTGGCAATGTTATTGTAGGAGATTTCCAGTTTGGTGAGGTTATTTTTAGATAGATTAGTATATATGGGTGAGGCATAGAGGAGTGTAGAGATTAGATGGGTATAAGCAATAGATGTTCTGGCTGTTGGTGAAAGGAAGGGTTTGACCCTGTAGAGAGAGCCAAGTTTTTTAACGGTTTTTATAATATTGTTGATATGGATGTCAAAGTTAAGATTGTTGTCTATGGTGATACCAAGTAGTTTGGTAGTTGGGTCAGGTGATGTAAGAGTACCATTAGTGGATGTAACTGAGAAATCTGTTGGGGAGGACTTACGAGTAGGATTAAAAAAGAGGAGTTTAGTTTTTTTGGGGTTCAAGATAAGGCAATGTTGTGTCTTTATTTCTTTTGTTTGTTTCTTATATGGTATGGGATGGGATGATATTCTCAGACAGTTTAGCATGGTTTGGTATTACCATAACATCGAAAAGCCAAATAATTAAAGATACTGCAGCTATTGTTAACTTTCCATCTTCAACATATGGAACAGTATACTACCACACATAAGCTGCAACAAAAGGGCAAAATGTGGAATATTTACTAATGGCTGGGGAGAGAACATGCTTAAAATTTTATTTTTCACTTGTACTCTATACTTAGCTCTTTAAACATTGGAGGAGTCCAAAGTACCAGCTGGGCAAACCAAGCAACCCCTCCAATCCAGTCAGCATGAAGCAGTACAGGTAAGATCAGGCTTGCAACATCATGAATATCATCCCATCCCATACCATACAAGAAACCAAAGAAATAAAGAAACCCTAATCATAGTTATCCCTCCATCTTAAAAAAAGTAGAATATTACACTGTCTTACATGATGTGGAATGGCTGGGTAAAATGTGATTCATTTGCTAACAACTAGAAAAGCAGCTCACATCATAGATAAACTGCGGATTTTATACATAAAACCATTCTTCAATACCTCCAGTCACTTTTTGCTTCCCAGAGCAGTCACTTGGTTACAACATAAAAATTTCCTTTTGCACTATTTATAAGGCAAAAAAGTTAACATCAGTCGTTAATATACTGTTTTTACCACACGCCCAGTTCTTCAAACATTAGAGACTCTAGTGCAAGTTGAAAATGTCCAGGACATCCCCCTCACCCACACACGAGTACAAAAAATAAGCAAATTATCAAAGTATTCTCATATTCTCTCTTAGCATTTCTACTGACAATTTTTCAATGACAAACAACTTTTGTCTTTCTTGTCATCTCAGTTATTACTTCATTCTACCCAATACATTGCTAATAACTTTGATTTTTTGACCTGTGCATGAGCTTGAATGTGCTCACACACACACGCACTGCACTGTACTGATTGCAAATGGATGCTAGTCACGTTTGCATTTTCAATCCTAAAAAAGGAAAAAAAAAACCAAAAATATAAATTTACTGTGGCAGAGAGAAAACATTTGTTATGGAGACAGTCATCAAACAAAACCTGACTTTATTTATTTATTTACATTTCATTTGTTTACCGGGTAATCTCCACTGGATAAGAAGTCCTTTTTCAGTGGAGACCTGAGAAGAAAAGCTCCAATGATCATAGTATACAACAGCATAAACTGAGTCAGGTATGCAAAGAGATAAACGTATTTTATAATAAGACAGTCAAAAACATAGAAGAATTAGTACACGGGTGGAAAGACAGTAGTGAAAAGCGTGCACTAAATATGATATCAATATTTAACTTGGTATGAAAAATTTTTTTTTTTGGTACCAAGGGATAAAACAACACAGGATCTAGGAAGCTATGTCCAAAGTAGGGAAGAAATGAGGGTGGGGTAAAGGTTAGTCTGGAGCAGAGCATGGGCATAACCGATGTGTTATGAGGTATTGTTTTAGTTCCTGCTTAAAGTATCTTGTATGGTCAATAGATAGGATTTGTTGAGAGAGTGAGTTCCAGACTTTAGCAATCTTGTGACAGTATAAGGAGGAGTCCCCATAAGAGTTAAGTGATTTATTTATTTTAAGTAGGAATTTGTCTGCTGATCTAAGAGAGTTAAGATTTCTGTAGGGCTGGACTAGGTTGGTTAGGGCTGGGCAGTGCTTAGGTTTATACATCACTGTGTGGGCAATCAATAATTGGTTTAGTGTAAGTACATTTGGGAGTTCTAACCATTTTAGTTGTTTGAGGGTAGTACAATGATGTGTTTTTTGCGGTAGGTTGGTTGCAAATTTGGCTATCTTGTAGTAGCAGGATTCAAGTTTATTTAGTTCAGTTTTATGGAGGTTTGTGAATATCTGAGAACAGTAGAGAAATGAGTATAAGTGGATTCTTGCAGTAGCCAGTCTAGCATGGTCTGAGAGATAGGGTTTAGCTCTATAGAGTGTGCTGAGTTTAATTTGGACTTTTTAAATAGTTTGAGCTATATGTTTATCAATTTTTAATGCATTTTCTATGGTAACCCCAAGGAAGTTAAGTGTGTTCAACTGGTTCAATTTTAATGCCATTTGAAGAGAAAATAGAGAGGGATTGGCAATTAGCTAGTGAGGAAGGATTTGAAAAGACATAAGCTTAGTCTTATTAGGATTTATTATCAGTTGATGGGCTGCTAGGTGTTTTTCAATATTAGTAAGGGCAGTCTGGGTCTTCTTTTGAAGTGTCTCAACTGTTGGTGCTGAGCAGATGAGTGAGGGGTCATCTGCATATTGAATGATGTTAGCTGGACTAGCAGCTGTTGTAAGGTCATTGGTAAAGATTATAAATAATAATGGTCCTGGGACTGATCCTTGAGGGACCCTGCAGAAATGGGAAGGTGGGATGAAAGTTTATTGTCCCATAGGGTAGCTTGTTGCCTGCTTGAGAGGTAGCTATGGAACCAATATAGGGTCCCATGGCAAAGGTTGCAATTGGCAAGTTTGTTTAAGAGGATTTGATGTGATACAGTGTCAAAGGCCTTTGGCATATCAAGAAATGTAGCAGAGACAAGTTGGTTGTTATTTTTTAAGTGGTTTATAGAGTTGGTAAAGCTAATGAGTGCTATACTAGTATTGTATTTTGGTCTAAAACCATGTTGTGTAACAGAAAGGATGTTGTTATTTTGGAAGTGGTCAATTATTTGTTTATGTATACACTTTTCTAGGATTTTTGCTAGGGGTGAAAGTATGACTATCGGTCTGTAATTAGATATGTCTTGAGAAGGGCCTCCTTTATGCAGTGGAATGATATGGGATATCTTCCATAAGGTGGGTACATATTGTTCAGTAACAGAGTGGTTAATTAGGATTGATATGGGGTATGAAATAGACGGGGCAGATAATTTCAGAAACTCACTTGGTAATTGGGCAGCTGTGAGGGTACATATCTTGACTTCAGATAGTAACTGTTTGTATGTAGCTTGTTTGAATGGGTTGAAGTTTAAATTGGGTTTCTGGTGGGCCAGATGGAGTGGGTACAGACATTGGTGGTGTAGAAGTTTTTTTTAGCAGGGAGGTTATTGATTTAATAAAGTGGGAGTTGAATTGAAATTCAATAGGTTCTGTGGTATTGTTGGTAGTTGGATTACCTGGTTTTAGTAGGTGGTTAACTGATTGTCACAATTTGTGTAGATTTGTTGCATATTTTGTTTGGCAAGTTAGAAAGTATGTTTTCTTGTCTATTTTGATTTGTTTCTTAGCTTGATTTCTTAGTTGTTGGAAAGTGATGAGATTGTCATGACTTTTGTTAGAAAGACAGAGGGAGCACGCTTTATCTCTTAGTCTAAGTAGTTGGATTGTCTCTTTTGCTAACCATGGGAGTTTTTTTGGATTTAGAACAAATTTTTCTTGGTGGGGCAAGTTTATTTAAGATTTGTAGGAAAATGTCATTTAAAGTATTTCACTATATCATCTAGTTGCAGGGTTTTTAGGGGAGCCGAGTTCTGTTGTTTTAGGTGGGTCTGGAAGGTAGATAGTGAGAATTTGTTTTTTATTTCGGATGTAGTGTAAGTGATGTTACCACAGTTAGGTTTTTTTCTTGTTCGGTATACTGGGTAGTGATCACTTAAAAGTGTCTGGTAGGTTGCCAGACTCATAGTTGAAGTTAGTTTTATTTGTTAAGCATTCATTCCACCCTTGATTGACTACTATTTGTATGCTTGCCTATGTGTGTAGGGACTTTTATATTTTGATGGAAGTTATAAAGATTTATAAAGTTTGTTGGTGTATTTGAGGAGCATGTGAGCCAGTCCAGGTTCAGGTCACCTAGTATTGTTTCCTGGTTAAAGCTAGTGGAAGCCCATTCCAGCATATTTTCGACATTTTGTAGATTATTATCAGGGGGAGGTAGATAGCTATGATAACCATTGATTTGTGTTGATTTATATTGAGCCTGGAAGGTAGGATTTCAGAGTTGGGGGGGTTAGGTGGACTACAGTTAAGGTGAACTAGTTTAAGGTTTTCTTTATATAGGATGGCTATACCTCCACCATGTTTAACTAATATGTCCTTTCTAATGATGCTGTACCCATTAAGGAATATTTCTTCAGATGTAATATGGGGTTTAAGCCAAGTTTCTGTTATAAAAGCTATGTCTGGGGAATATGTTGTCATAACTGCAGGGGAATATGTTGTCATAACTGCATGGAATTCATCTGTTTTATGTAGGAGGATTCTAATGTTGAAATTTATAAAGAGAATGTCTGGGATATTTTCTTTAGTGGTAAGGTAGGTGTGGTAGTCCCTAGGTTTGGTTTGAGGGGTAGGTTAGGTAGAGTGGTAGTACTAGGCCCTGGGTTGGGATGGATGTCAGATTGAAGTTTAATGTGAGTAAGTGAGTGGAAGATAAGAAGTTTTAACTTGGAGATAACTCTGTTGTGCATATAAGGTCTATTAGTGGTACCATGCATTTGGAAGTACCTTAGTGAGAAAAGCTCAGTTTGAGAGTGGAGGAATAGATGAGGAGATACGAGGATGGGTGGATTATTTTGACTGAGGATAGCATTAATGGGTGAAGTTGGAGAGGGGTAATGGATAAGGTGTTGTGACCGGTATGAAGATAAGTGTGTGACCAGGGATAGTATGCCTAAAATAATTGAGTGTAGGAAGAGTAGCTTTAAATAGGGCATGGTTGGAAGTATATAGTTAGAGGAGGGGTTTAATTGTAGTAAGGTAGTGTAGAAGAAAAAATAAGAGTAAAGTAGGGTGGAAGAGTTACAGTCTTGCAGTGTAGGGAGAGAAGGAATATGTGTTAGGTGTGAAAAATAGTTTGGTGGGAGGAATGATGTGTAAATTAAGTTATGATTGACTAATTGAAGGAGTTAGTGGATTGGCTTTGGGATAGGGTGTGGTCACAGAGGGGTGGATTGTAGATAAGTATAAATTACAGGATATTGGGGTGGGTGGGAATGGGGGTAGGGTAGTGGAGCAAAGTGAGCCCAAGCATAGCAGAGCCTACACCCAGGTCCAGAAATCTCCCAAGAAATCAATCAGAAAACTATAAAGGTTTGGATAGTATGGGGAAAGATTATGTATAGTGAGTAGTAAGTGTCAAAGGTTACAAAAATAGGGTACTAGCAAACAAAGTCAGGAGCAAGACTTCAGGAGTGCTAAGTAAAGGCTTTTGAAAAGTACTGTAAGGTAGGGAGGGGAAATAAGATTTAAAGGGAGGAGTATAGGATAAGGATTTCTAGGCTGCTCGGTTCCAATACTGCTACAGTAACAACCACTTAGTATTACAGATTATTACAAACATCACCTTACAAGAGGGTCACTTAACACATACTTAAAGTGGTTGCTGATTACTTATAGATGTCTGCAATGCTGGTGGATGGCAGAACCTGAGTTGGATTATACTTGGTCCAAACTGATACAAAGGCCAAAATAGTAGAGATGGCAGTAGTATAAGGTATAGGGCTATAATGACAAAAATGGCGGGTTAGATGGTGAGCATCAGGAGGTGGGAAATTAAAGCAAAAGATTGGTTTAAGAAAGACCTATTGCTTATAGGTTCAAACACTAATTACATATATAAACAGATTCTATCAGTTAGTTATACAGGCATATTTAGGTAAAGACAGTTAGAAAAACATAGTAAATAAGTTTAAAGACAATATTGCAGGTTGTAAACCTTAACAAATTAAAATACTATCTAAGCTTAATTAAGGCTTCTAACAGTGTAAGATATAAACCCACTTTAGTAATATAGTTTGAAAAAAGCATAGCTGACACACTTATCCACTAATACTAACTACTTACTAATAAAAATACTTTGCTAATGTCAACTGCAATGTCCACTAGTAAATATGACATGGAACAGCAGGTATGAAATGGTGTGCTTGTCACCAAGCCAGCAAAAACACTAAATAGAACAGATTATTTAGTTACTTCAAGCTAAAGTAGTTTAGTTGCCGTACAAAGCGCTATATTTCTATATCGGCAACATGTACAGTGTATTTTAAATCTATGGAAGCTAAACACAGACAGTACAAGTTATACTTAGCTGAGAAGTCCATAGACTAAAGTTTGGAGACTTTTGTAATCTTGTATTTCTAACATGGCAACATTTGTGGCGCAGTTGTATCCAATGCTCACTAACCACTGAAAAATAAGGAGTTTTAAGGCTAAAACATATGTTACAGTACAGAGTTGATTGCTGTTGCTTCTAAAATGTTAGAATCCTATCTCAGTATTATATAAGCCTCAGTATTTAATCTTATTTGTACTGACAGAACTCGTGCAACACACATATTACATTAGCAATAAGAGCAGCCATTTATGAGGGTATCGTCCTCAATGGCTACGGCTCTGATTAAGAATAATTCAGTACTGGCTGTTATGTCTGTTCATAAAGCAGAGTCATAAAAGATATATACTTCTCTAGACTACATTAAAATAATAAGGTGCAGGCAGCATCAACTCAAGTTTGTTTCTGATAACTTGCAGCATAATCTAGCAGCAAGAAGATGGCATTTAGCAATGGTTCATTACACATATGTTGAAATGCGTTAAGAACAAATGTCACAGTGTTTAAAAATGCAAAAACAGTAGCACACTAAGTACAATGATTTGTGAAATATAGTTATTAATCAGTTAACACTTACTGTAGGCTGTGGTGGTGCAGCGGTTAGTGTTGTTACCTCACAGCAAGAGGTTCTTCCGTTCGATTCTCGTCTAGAGCGCCTTCTGTGTGGAGTCTGCATGTCCTCCCCATGGTCGAGTGACGCTAAAAACGTGCAGGTAGGTGCAAGATTGAATGGGCGTGCCTTCTTTGAAGGTTGGGCATCGGGCTGGTAACTTGGCACCATAAAAATCCACTGCCACTCATGAGTGGACCGGAGTTCCACTGTGGGGACCCCTAATTGGGAAAAGCTGAAAGACTTTTTTAATCAGTTAACACTAACTAGTTAGATGGTAACACAAGTGGCAAGAAAACGCACAGCAGCCCAGTAGGAAAGAGGTTTAACAATGGGGCCCACACAGCCAAGGCACCTATGAAAGCTGAGGTCCAGATATTCGGACAAGGGGAGGGGGTTTAGACCTGTAGGCAAGTGTAGTGAACCACCCAGGTCCAGAAATCTCCCAAGAAGACAATCAGAAAACTAGGAAGGTTTGGATAGTATGGGGAAAGATCAGGTATATTGAGTAGTGATTAACTAGAGATGAAAACAAGGGAAAAAGAAGTGGCTAGGGAGAAGACACTAAACAACTAAGTGTCGGAGGTTAGGAAAGTAGGGTACTAGCAAACAAAAGTCAGGAGCAAGACTTCAGGAGTGCTAAGTAAAGGCTTTTGAAAAGTACTGTAAGGTAGGGAGGGGAAATAAGATTTAAAGGGAGGAGTACAGGATAAAGATTTCTAGGCTGCTGGGTTCCAATACTGCTACAGTAACAACCACTTAGTAACTATTACAGATTATTACAAACAACATATTACAAGAGGGTCACTTAACACATACTTAAAGTGGTTGCTGGTTACTTATAGATGTCTGTAATACTGGTGGACAGCAGGATTTGAGTTGGATTATACTTGGTCCAAACTGATACGATGGCCAAAATAGGAGATGGCAGTGGTATAAGGTATAGGGTTTATGAAACAAATAATATTTTTCATGTATGTCATTGCTGGAAATTCTTTGAAATTTTTTGCTGTACCTTCAGGGATGACTGTAAGAAATTTATAAATATAAAAGGGGGCAACAAATTCACCATGTTGGCACTTTTAAGGTGGCTGCCAGTACTTAAACTGGACACAGCACAGTGTTGCATTTCAGATGCACTCTAGTAAGGGCTTGCATTGTCTGCACTACTAAGGTCCTAACTGCCCTCTGCTGACAGAAACTGTGCACTTGTGTTGTTTTGTTATTTCTCTTGAACTGTCTAATTATTTTGCATAGGATATGCGTCTTCAAACAGAATAGAAGAAGTAAAAGAATGCGGCAAGCTCAAAGAGTAATTCTGCAGTCAGGACAACCAACTAACTGTAGGGCAAATGGAAGTACAGAAGCCTTCACTTGCGCTGATCCAACTGCCAGACTTAGGGGATTCACCCTCATACTCCCCTAACTATTCAACTTCACAGTCGCACAAAATGCATGGAAGGGCAATCAAGACCAACAGTAAAAAGTCCTTCCTGCAAACTTGTTAGCTGAAGAAGCAATAGCCCAAGTGTGGCAGCAAATTCAGTCAGACATGACTTTTTAAAAGCTAAAACTTCAACCATGTAAAACATGGGGTGGGAGGTTGGCATAATGGTTAAGGTGCTTACCTTAGAAACACAAGGTGCAGGGTTTGATTCTGACATGGGGTAACTGGCTAGGCTTAAAATTGCCCATAAGGGCACTTAGCCTAGTACTAACCTATGAACCTATTGGACAGTGAAGACGCAGCAGCTAAGATATTGAGGAGATTGAGGTGAAGTGTCTAAGATAGGTAGCCAGATGCAAACTGAGGGGCAGATAAAGATATGAGGAAATAAGAACAGAAGCCAAAATAGCCCCAGTTACAGAGTAAGGAAAAGGAGAAGACATTATAGAGGTTCAGACACAAGGACAAGAAAACAGGTGATTTGGTAAAGCAGATATGGAAGAGAATGGAAGAAGGAAAGAGTACCAAAATACAAAAGTGACTACCCCCTTTCACACTATCTTGCTGTTTTAAAAAGAGTGACTCTCCACTAAAACTTAACTTTTTAGACAGAAAAGTTAAGTTACCTTTGTTCACATCTAACTCCTCTAGTGCAATCTGTAGTGTTTAGGCTAAACCATTTCTTTTTCATCTTACCTTTAAGCATCTATTGCAAGAATACCAGTTACTGGAGAGCCCACATTCTGCCTCTCGGTAGTCATCTTTGGATTAGTGCTTCTGTTTTCTCCTGGTGAGAGAAGGAGTGCAGTTACATTATTTCCTGGAGACTGCTGATCACCAGAAAGCTTAATAACTTCTATATAGGTGACAGCTTGAAATCTGTGCTTATATTCTGATCCTGGTGAGAGTAGGAGCAGAGTGCATTGATTCCTGACTCTTTCTGGTTGAAGAGTGAGTGTCTGTGCTTAACGTACCTGATTGGTCTGGTTGCTATTCGAGGCATTTACCAGAAAAAGGCTACAAGCCTGCAGACCCTTGCATCTGGGACAAGACTGTGGATCACCAAACAAGCCGTGGCCTGATTCTCTTCATAGGATTGGTGCTAACATTTTGCTTGTGGTAAAACAAGACGCAAAGGAGTATTGTATCCCAACAGAGTGAAGCTGTGCTCAGACCAGCATTAGTAGTAGCCAGGAAGTAGCCATTCATGCATCTCGACAACCTAATTTTTCAGTAAGTACTGTTTGATTTCTTTCTAACTTCAGAATATCTGCCTAAATACTTCATCTTTAATTTTTCAGGGTATTAGTTTCCCCTCAAGTGTTTGGCAGTGCTCTGTACAGACTCCAGACACCTTGAATGACATTTTTCCTGTAAAAGGAATATATGAGGAAACCACTCCAGTACTTAGTAATAATGACCATCCCTCCTGGCATGTATAAATGTCAGTTCCCTGTGCTTTCTCCTATTAACTTGGTGAACTTGGGCATTCCTGAGGCAGTGTAGCAACTGCCTCATGTACACAGACAACCCTCTCCTCTTACCTCACAACAATCAGACTTGTGAGAGGTGCACATATGTATCCAAATTAGAAGCCATGCACTCTCAAGCCAAGACTGGAATAGCTGGTCAAGAGGAGAAGGTCAACACCTGCACCACACCACATGCAACACATAGCCCTCCAGAACAACCACCATCACAGCTCTCACATAAAAATACAAATCACACACTCACCTTCACGAGGCTCTCAATAGAAATCTACCCAAACAGCAGAGACCACCAAGGCAGAAATGCACTTGACCTCCACAACACAGCACAAACCACAACACATGTAGCTCACCTTGCCCCTCAACCTAGGCCCCTAAGGCAAAACAGCTTGCCCTTATACACTAATCATAGGTGACTTGATAATGAGGCATGGTGATGCCCCACTCACTAGGTTGAATAAGGAAAAGATAACAGTCCACTGTCTATCAGGTGCCAGAATCCAACAGATAACACACACACTCAGGTCACTCCACAACAAGTACTAGTATGACTCTGTCACTATCCATGTGGGTGTGAATGACCTGAGGCACACCTCCCTGGATTACATGAAAAGAGACATGGAGGAGCTCTCGGATTATGTGGCCCAGGCAAGTATGACCCTAGCCCTGAGCAGCATCCTACCATAGCCCAGAATTATACTGCAGTACAAGCAGAAAATGATTGACTTCAACAATTGGCCAAGTTTCTGGTGTCATTCTAAGGGTATCCAGTATCTGTCTGCTTGAGATGACATGACTGACAGACCTTGATGCTTTGCCAGAGATGGATTGCATCCGTCACCCTGGGCATCCGGATACTGGCTTGCCACCCCTATAGTGCCTTTTTTAGGTTATGTTCCAAAGACCAAATTTCCACCGTAACAGCTATAAATAAATGCAATCTGAGGGACATGCTACTCAAGCACTAGAAGTCTAAATCTCAAGGTGCGCTTGCTCGAAGCACTCCTGAAAATGGAGAACATAGACATTTGTGTTGTAGCAGCATAAAGCACCCCTGTGCTACCAGGCTGTGACTCATTTCACACCTTTCGGCCCCATAATATGGACTGAAACTCCAAAGGCAGTTATGTCTCCATATTCATAAAGGATATGCACACCTCCAGACTTGTAGCCCAGCATAACGCATCTGAGATACTTCAGGTACAACTAACACTGGGTAAGACAGAGATTCAGTTTGTAGCCTGCTATAGGTCCCCGACCATGTCCCAAGACTCTCACTTCATGTTTCTAAACACCCTGGAAACTATTAGAGTCCAACCCAACACACTCATACTAGGTGACTTCAACTACCCATCCATCAACTGCGAAAACTGCTCATGCACCAATACACTGGCCCAATGATTCCTGGAATTCATCATTTCCAATGCCCTGGACCAGCTCTTTCTTACCCCCACTAAAGGAAGCAACATCCTTGACCTGGTTATTACTAACATGGGCAACCGTTGTTCTATACCAATAGTCAATTTCTCCCTGGTTAGATCCGACCACAGACTAATCACCATGAAAATCCACTTCTCACCCACACCCCCCACAAAGGTAACCACCATGAAAAACTTATCTAAAGCTGACTTTTGGCTCCTAAAAACACAGGTGGCTAACTTCACGGCACCCATGTCAATGGAAAATAGATGCACGACTGCCAAATCATACAGCAATGCACTGTATGATCACATACATAAATGCATGGAACTAGCCATACCCAACAGAACCAAGACACTCCCCTCCAAAAAACAGGAAGCCAATCTGGTGGTTCCCTGCCATTAATAAACTCTACAACAGAAGGAAGAAGCTGTTGCAGAAAAAGGTGAAGTCCCAAGACAGGAAAAACTCCCTTATTAGCCTCAACAAAAGGTTGAGATCCCTCATCAAAACCTCTAAAGCCAGCTGTGGAGGCAGAATTGCAGCAGACAATAAAAACAACCACAAAGCCTTCTGTAGTTATATCAAAAATATCAAAAATCTCCACGGTAATACCCAGGTTTGCTCTGAGTTACTGCACAATGGTAGCTCCTATACTGAGCCAACAGATATTGTCAACATACTGGCTGACAGATTCAGTGCCAGCTTTACCTCTGCCCTCCCCCCAAAGGACCAATCACAATACCGGAGGAATGGCAGGCACCCTGCATTACTGCAGCACAGGTTAAACCTGCATTGTCCAAAGCCAAGAATACAGCTTCCATGGGACGACCAGACAATATCCATGAATGTGTTCTGCATGAACTACAAAATGAACTGGCACCACATCTGTGTGGCCTGTTCAATCACAACCTCACCTCAGGCTTTGTCCCTACTGAATGGCACACTGCTACAGTCATCCCTCTCCATAAAGGGGAAGCTACTACAGACCCTGGAAATTATTGCCCCATTAACCTGTTGAGTCTGATATGTAAGGCTATGGAGCACAACATGGACCTAATTAACAAGGATATAGGGAATCTCCAAATTCTAGATCCCACACAATTTGTTTTTGTGAAAGGTAGATCATGCCTGCTCAACCTGGTTGACTTATTTGATGCAGTCACCAGAGCTGTGGATGAGGGCAAGGTGGTTCATCTAACCTACCTCAATCTGGCCAAGGCCTTTGCTACCATTCCCCACTCAGGAATTATCAATAAACTCAGCAAACTAGGCATCAACCCCTATATCACTAGGTGTGTTGCAAATAGGCTTACAGACAGAACCCACAGTGTGAAAATTGCGAACTCCAAGTCAGACTGCCGACCAGTCATGAGTGAAGTTCCACAGGGATTGGTCCTAGGTCTTCTCCTGTTTGGCATCTACTTCTCAGAAGTCCAGGCCAACATGGAGGGACTCTGGCTGATCAAGTTCACAGATGACTGCAAGCTCGGAGCCATTATTAACTCCCCAAGTAATGTAGAAATCCTACAGAAAGGCCTCACTGAGACCAATGACTGGTGTCGAAACCATGGCCTTAACCTTAATGCCAAATAATGCATCATCATCCCCTTTGGGAAAAACTCAGTTCTCACTAATTACCACACTGATGGGCGCCCACTGAACACTGAAGGAGTTAGAAGAGATCTGGGGACACAGGTTGACAGCAACCTCTCCTTCGACCACCAACATTGCCACTGTGGTCAGAAAGTCCTATGTGGCACATCTCATTACCAAGGGTTTTGCATCCAGGAAGAAAGAGGGCATCATCTCTCTCTACTCTTCCCTCACTAGGTCAGTCATAAAGTATAATGCCCCATTTGGCATGTACCTCACTAGACACATGCAACAGCTGGAAAGGCCACAAAAGTAGCTCACAAAGAGGATCCTAGGCCTTAAACACATATTGTACACAGACAGATTCAAAAAACTGCAGCTATTCTCTGTCTCCTATCATCTACCATATCTCTGCTTGACTTCCAAAGTCATGTCTGACCCAGCTCTGTTAGAAATGCTACATCTAAAAAAATCCCATTCCCTCTGCACCACACACTCCAGAGACCTCAAACTCATTACCACAATCAACAGAACATGCTGGAGATACAGGTTCATAACCCAGAGACTGCCCATGCTCTGGAATAGACTTCCCATACATGTCAAGTAGAGCACCTCACTGGCCCTCTTCAAGAGAAATCTTGATGAGTGGCTGGGAAATAGAAAGTTCATCCCAGGGATCACTTCAGAGGCTGTACTTGATAGAGGCTCTGGGAATTAATGTTGGGCGGCACGATGCCAGGGCACTTCTATGGACTAGGCTTGTCAAGGCTCCAGGACCATTAGCCTAGTATACACCTACGAACCTATGAAGATATCTAGCCAAGTGAAATACCTGAGATAGTCATGCCTGATGACCAAAGAATGTGAGAGTGTGGATATGAATCAAGAAAGGTGATGATAGTTGCACAGCAGCTTGACACTGTGTAAAAATGGGAAACAAAGTAGGGGATGATACTGATGATAATGATGTGCAGGGAACCCACAGTTACATGCTACCTGTCAAGCAGCTAAGGTGACATAGGTATGGTATTGTAATTAATAGTTGTTGTTCTAGCATCTTTCCTTACACATGTCATAGTTCTTTGATGTGCCCTTTCTTTTTCCCTATGAGCAGAATGTGACCGCAATCATGTCACCTGCCACAACTATCAGGAGAGGCTTGTGTCCAGCCATGATTAGTTCCATTCAAAAGTGCTGGCGTTTATTATTTTCTGTCCAATATCAATATGATTTACATACATCAAATTTCCTTTTCTGTCTCCTTACTCAGGTCAGGTCTGTTCTGAACTAGTACAAAATGGAACAAAATATACTGACCCTTCTGACATTGCCAACATCTTGGCTGACAGGTTCAGTGCAAATTTCTCCCCCTCCTCACCACCTACAGGGCCTTTTACCATTCTAGGGGATTGTGCAAGTCCAATTATTACTGATACGTTGGTTAACAAGGCTCTATCTAAAGCTAGAAACACTGCTTCCATGGGACCAGATGGTGTCCCAGGCTGTGTCATACGCGAGCTCCAAAAGAAATTAACCCAGCATCTTAATACCCTGTTCATTCTCAGCCTCTCCACAGGATATGTGCCCATAGAATGGCGCACGGCAATGGTGGTCCCGCTACACAAGGGTGGGGCCACAACTGACCCTGGGAACTACCGACCAATAAGCCTGATCAGTCTGATCTGTAAGGCTATGGAGCAAATCATTATGGAACTCATAAATGGAGAGATTAGGAACCTCCAGTCGCTGGACCCCACACAGTTCGGCTTCAAGGGCAGCTCAAGCCTCCTGAACCTGGTGGATTTCTTTGAGACAGTTACTCAAGCTATAGATAAGGGAAAGGAGGTACACACGGCTTACCTTGACCTTGCTAAAGTATTTGACACCATTCCCCATTCAGGTATTATTGATAAGCTCACCAGCCTGGGCATAAACCCTTACGTCACAAGATGGATCGCAAACTGGCTCTCAGACAGATCCCATAAAGTGAGAGTAGTGGGATCTATGTCTGAATCCAGACCAGCAATGAGTGGTGTGCCTCAGGGCTTTGTCCTGGGGCCCCTTCTGTTTGGTATATACTTCTCAGAAGTACAGGCAAGCACGGAAGGGCTGTGGCTGACTTAAGCTTGCGGACGACTGCAAACTGGGTGCTATAATAGAGTCTCCGGCCGACATGGAGATCCTCCAGAAGGGCCTAAATGAGACTGATGCATGGTGCCAAAGCCATGGTCTCAAGCTAAATGCAAAAAAATGCATAGTAATCCCCTTTGACAAAAACAGAGTAACCACAAACTACAACATAGGAGGTAATCCCCTGAAATCTAAAGAAGAAATAAGTGATCTAGGGACCGAAGTAGATAGTCGGCTTTCCTTTGATAACCATGTTGCCAGAGTGGTTAGAAAATCCTTCTATGTGACCCATCTGATCATGAAAGGGTTCGCATCAAGATCTAAGGATGTAATGGTGCCCCTCTACCCTTCCCTCATCAGACCCATTATTGAGTACAATGCACCAATTGGAATGTACCTGGATAGACATCTCTAGCAGCCGGAGAGACCACAAAGGTACCTAACCAAGAGGATTACTGGCCTCAAACAGTTGCCCTATGCAGCATGATTGAAAAAGCTAAGACTGTTCTCTGTTGCATACCGCTTTCTCAGAGGCAATCTCTGTCTAATGTACAGAGCCATGTCCAACCCAGAATTGTTGAACATGCTCCATCTCAGCAAAACCAAATCTACTCGAGCTACATGCTCTAGGGATATAAACCTCAACACAACAATGGATAGAACATGCTGGAGGGATAGATTCCCTTCGCAGAGACTTCCCTTATTATGGGACAGGGTCCCGATCTACATAAGACAGGGCCCCTCACTATCACTCTTCAAGAGGAACCTCGATGAGTGGATGGTTAACAGAAAGTTCACACCGGGGATCACACCAACAGCACTACTAGATAGGGGCCAAGGGTACTAGCTGCTAGTACAAGGGTCTAGGGAACTACTAAAGGGGCGGTGAATACCGCGCAACGTGGCTGGGCTAATATATGCCTTTGTGCAGATAGCCCAGTACCAACCTATGAACCTACTGTAGGTCCAGAGGATACATTTGCTCATCAAGCATCACAACATATGCCCTTCTATTTACCTGTTGCACTATTCTTACATGAGGGAGTTGCCTGCCAAGGTGATGACCTGACAGCTGCCAGTATATCAAATTATTTTAGTACCTTAGGGTGCGAGGTACATTTAATGTAGACCACTGTCAGATGGCCATAAGAGACATACATGTGCACCATCCTCAGAACCTGTTTCTACCAGGTGGATTGCCAGTCTCAGATGTCACTCTCCTGCTGGAATCACCTGCTTCTATAAAGATAAGTGCCCTATTGAGGAAGCCTTTTTTGTCTTTTACTACTGCCTTATTTTTGATTGATGTTAATGTCATCCAGGAAAGGGAAGTGTGACTGTGGAAGATAGATTCCACATAAGCACAGTCATTCCCAGTGTCTCTTCCTTCTCAGGCCCTAACACGACCATACAAACTGCTTAGTTTGACAGTCTCTTGTGCCTAATACCCTCCAAAGTTGGTTATTATCCCTCAGGATCTATTTGGAAAATCAGCACCTTAAGCGTTTAGCCAAGAGCACAATGAAAATTTCCTCGGACCTGACAGAGCCTGTGAAGTGTAAGGCCAAAAAAACCAAGAACCGAAGCCAAAGCTATGCATCTTGATATGGACGTCTCTACCAAAGCACATAAGAGCTTGGAGACATGCTCTGTCACAAATCTGGATCCACAGACTGAGCCCCTGTTGCAGGCCACTTTGGTACCGAATGTATGCACATCCAGAGAGGCAACAGAGACATTAATTCCCAATGCCCAGGGGGAACCCAAGCTCATTTTGTCTGAAGACCCCAGAGAAATTACCCTGATCATGGTTAGAGAAGATGTGGATTTGGACCTTGTTGAATGTAGCTCTATATCTGGCACGGCTTCTTTGCACCAGATGGATACCCCTGCAATGAAGAAACAAAAAACTAAACATGTCTGTCCCCCCAGACCCTCAGAAGGAATTGATTTTCACACAAGGCCTGTTTAAGGCCTTCCTGGCTGTCACTCGTTCCTCTGTACACAGAAGATGAAGCAGGCAGGGTAGATAAAGATGCTTTATTACACAGAAACACATCAGCATGGATAGCAGCATCATTAAATATAAACAAACTGATTAACAGACAGACCTTACATACATACATGCTTACATCTCAACAGCATACTACAAAATGGCAGTCAGACTTGTAGGTGCTCAGTACTTATACACTTGTGCAAGTCATTGGATAGCTTCTTAAAGAGACATACACACATTGATCTACATCCTCCCTCTTAAAAAGATTGGCCTTAATCAAAATGACATTGCAATTAAACAAGTATAAATTTAGACATTTAGAAACAAACAAAATGCCCATGTCCAAGTTGCCATGTATCTATAACATGGTCAGGAGATGCGACTGAATCTTGTAAAATAACAATCAGGACTAGGTTTAGCAACAGGGACAGTCTTCGGTGAACATCTCCTATCAGGAACTTCAAGATTCATCAGACAAACGGGAATATTCTCTAGAATTTCTTCTGGAACTGTAACACTGGACAACTCGCTCTGCAATAGTCTTTCTCACAGGCTATATGCTGTGGTATAGGCTTGGACACTGGTATCAAATGTTTCAGATTCCACCAGAAGTCAACTCCTTGTGATTCCACAATGTACAATCTTGGTTCTAGGTAGATGTTCAGGGCTACAATCTGATCATAACCTCTGAATGTTTGCATCATTTCTACTTGTCCTTTTCATAATGGATTGAGATATTTGCTGATCTTATCATAATAGGACTTCTTAGTTAAACACTTCCTCAACAGATTGGTTTTCACTGACCTGTTGTTATTAACACCAGGAGCCAAAACAAACAATTGACTACTGATTGGCAATGTGGTTCTGGTTTGTCTCAACAGAAGTCTCTGAGCAGGTGAAGCAAGATGTTTATCATGAGGAATGTTTCTAAGATTTAAAAGATTCAGGAAAACATCCCTATTGTCTTGTTTCGACTTCTCTAGTAACTGTTTTGCACTTTGAACTACACATTCTGCCAAGCCATTTGACTGTGGATACTCTGGGCTAATTGTGACATGAGTAAAGTCGCACTCTTTGGCAAATCTTTTGAATTGTTGGCTTGTAAATTGTGTGCCATTGTCAGAAATAACTTTGTGTGGACTACCGTGGACTGCAAAGTGACGCTTCATCTTAGTAATGACAGTATTGTATGCTATATTGGGAAGTAGATTAATCTCAAACCAGTTGGAATAAGAGTCTACTAAAACCAAATAATTTTGACCATTCCACTCGAAAATATCTGTGGCTACTGTCAACCAAGGTAGTTTAGGAATCTGGTTCAGATGAAGTGGTTCTTTCTGTTGATGTGGCTTTGTACTGTTACACATAAGATAAAAGTACTCTCTCAATATCTTGTGACATAGAAGGCCAAAATAATAATCCTCTCACCCTTCTTTTGGTAGAGTCTGCTCATGGGTGACCTCGATGTAAGATAGTAATATAGTCTTGTTGCAAGGACTTTGAACAATAACTTTAGAACTTTTCATGATACCATTGTTAGATAAATCTTATCCCTATATGGAAAATATGATTGCACTTCTGGAGGTAAACTAGATTGCTTTGATGGCCATCATTTTTTGAAGAAGTGGTTGAGCTTCTGTAAAACTGGATCTGCAGCTGTATGATCTCTGAGCTCATCAAGATGTGTGGAAGAAACATTTCTCACCTCCGTGACTTCAAAATCAAATTGCTCATTCTCATGCTGTTCAGTGGTGTTTCTGAGTGATCTGGACAATGTATTGCAAGATAAACAAGTTTGCCTTTCTTGTAGACAAGATTGAAATTATACTTTTGCAATCTCAACATCATGGGTTGCAATCTGGCTGGAGCTGTATGCATAGGCCTTCTCAAAATAGTAACTAGAGGTTGATGGTCTGTTTCGAAATGGATATGTCTACCATAAATATAATCATGGAACATAGAACATGCAAACACAATTGCCAAAAGCTCTTTGTGCATACTGCATTTCGGCTTGGGGAAGAGTTCTGGATGCATAAGCAACAGGTTGACCCTCTTGTAGAATAACTTTACCAAGACCAAATTTTGAAGTATCACATGAAAGAGTAACTGGCTTGTGGATGTCATAGTA
Source organism: Protopterus annectens (assembly GCF_019279795.1). Lineage (NCBI taxonomy): Eukaryota > Metazoa > Chordata > Ceratodontiformes > Protopteridae > Protopterus > Protopterus annectens. The sequence continues at coordinate 1,294,690,055 of NC_056725.1, read as the reverse complement.
TCTGACAGTAGGTGGACTGTTAATTCTCTGTTTCAGGACCTCAAACATTCTCTGGTGTTGCTCTAACCATGACCAGGATACATCTTTATGTGTTAGCTCTCTGAGTGGTGTGGATATATGACTCCAGTCTGCAATTAACTTGCCTAGGTAGTTGACCATGCCAAGAAAACATTGCAGGGCTTTTACATTGTCTGGAGCTGGCATTTCGAGAATGGCTGTTTGCTTAAAAGGATCTAGTCGTAAGCCTGAACTGGTAAATAAATGATCAACATAAGTCAATTATTGTAGCTTGAATTTGCATTTCTGTGGATTCAGCTTAAGATTCACTTGGCATGCCTTTTCTAGAACTGTTCTGAGGTTTCTGTCATGCTTTGCTTCATCATTACCTCCTACTAGTATGTGGTCTACAATAATAGCACAATGATACCCAGAAAAAAATTTGCCCGATTGCACATTTTTAGACTTTACTTGCAGAATTTATCCCACATGGCATTCTCAGAAATCTGTACCTTCCAAATGGAGTATTGAAAGTAGTTAGCAACAAAGATTTCTTGTTAAGCAAAATTTGCCAAAATAAACTGTTTGCATCTAAGACAGAAAAAACAGTGGCATTTGGCATTAGAACAGTGACTTCTTCAACTGTACGCCTTGGATGAGATCTTTTCAGTGCCTTGTTCAAATGTCATGGATCAATACATATTCTGATGTCATCTGAGCTTTTCTTATGAGCTACCACCATGGAAGATGCCTACTTAACTGGAGTAGATGAACCAACTGGACAGATCACACCTTGTTACACCATTTTGTCTAGTTTGGCTTTGACTCTGGTCTGCATGGCTAGTGGAACTTTTTGGGCTGGCCTGCATGGCTGGCCTGCTAACTGGACTGACATCTGGGTCTAACTTCATGGAGTACACAACTGGAAACTTGTCTAGTTTGTCTTCAAAAAGATAAGCTTAGGTAGAAAAAATATACTGGGTGAAATTAGAATAATGGTGTGTTAAGCTAACATGGTGGACTTCCTTATTAAATGGAAGCAGTCTCATTTTCAAATGGTCTCTGAGCCCTAGTAATGACTGGATGTGCCTCTTGACCACATAAAATAAGTTGTACCTTCTCCCAGCAGAGTAGCATGAAAGCATTACGTAACCTTCCGTTGGAATCTCTTCACCACCATAAGCAACAAGCTTTGCACACTTTGCCAAATCAAGCCTTTTACCAGCGCATACTCTAGCAAATGTTTCTGCAGACATAGCATTGCACTTTGAGCCAGTATCAACTTTGAGCTCTATGGGTTTGCCATTTATCCAGACAGTACAAAATACTTCATTCTTGGCTCATAAATCAACTGCATTAACTGTTTCACTGAGCACTGACACACCATCAACATGAAAAGTAGGGTTGCAGCTTTCTAATAATTCAACTTCTTTATTGAAATGTTTCCTTTTAATAAAATAATGTGTGGCCTTTGATTTACCGGGTCTATATTAGAACATTGAAATTTCCAAACTTCGATTGTTGTAATATCGACCCCCTATTCAGCGAAAGCTGAAAACATCGAACATACAGAACAGCAATTTTTTTCCTAGGGAAAAAATTTGCTGTTCCAAAACACACACACACACACACACACACACACACACACACACACACACACACACACACACACACACACACACACAACACAAGCACAGCAAACAAGCAGCAATCCACACACATACACCTAAAATCTTACACCTAACCCTACACTAAACTATACATACACCACTAACTATCCACTTACCTTAACCCAAACCCTAACCCTAAGATCCGTCACTATCGCACACTCACCTCACCCACACCCTAACCCTAACTTACCTACCCCGCCCTAACCCTCACATCCACACAATCACACATACCTAACACGCATCCTAACCCTAACTCACCTACCCCGCCATAACCCTCACGTCCACACAATCGCACACATACCTAACCCGCGCCCTATCCTTAACTCACCTAACCTACCCTAACCCTTACGTCCACACAATCGCACACATACCTAACCCACACCCTAACCCTAACTAACCTAACCCACACTCAATCGCACACTTACCTGAACCCGACCCATAACTTTCCACCACAGTGCTGAAAATTCTGAAGCAACAGAAACGGACAACCAAATTCTTTCCCTAGGAAAAAATTTGGTTTTCTGTAGCTTCACTATTTTCAGCTTTCACTGAATAGGGGTCGATATTAGAACATTCGAAGTTTTGAAACTTTGATGTTCTAATATAGACCCGATTTACCAAATTTTTTGAAATTATTTAATTTGTTACATTTATGGCATAGTTAACCAAAAGCTAAACATTTCTGTCTTTTAGATTCATGACTGCTACCACAGTTTGAAATTGGGTGTAGGCCCTTGTTTTGAGTTTGCTGACTCACTCTTATGCTTCACTGAGGCTGTGCAAACTCTGGAACTTGCTAAAAAGCTCGGAGGTCTACCTGTGAGTGTTGCAGGGGTGACAGTTGCCACCATGTGCTTTGGCCTGTTTCTTTTAACCATGTGCTGCATGCTATCAACGTGAGTTTTAGAAGTTACTGGAAACATGCCTCTCTCATTTGTAAGCATATTCATGTGCTTTTCTATGAGCTCAAATATCTGACAAATCTCTGTGGCCTTATTCTAAGGTAAATCACTGTTATGAAGCAAAATCTTTCTCACAGCATCATCTTTAATACCACACACAAGTCTGTCCTTTATCATCCTATCCCTTAAATCACAAAATCTGCACATTTTAGCCTTATTTCTCAAATCAGCTATATATGCTACAAAAGTTTCACCAGGCTTTTGATCCCTTGTATAAAATAAGTGCCTCTCCATTGCAATGTCTGTCTGGGTCTTACGCATTTCTCTAAAATTACATTTTAAGCACTCAGGTCCTCCATTGACTCAGCCGGTACAACAATGTGATGGTTTTCCCCCTCTCCAGCAAACATAGCAGGTGCATACAAAATGAATGTTGCCTTTCAATGTCTTCTGACCCAGCAAAGTTAAGCAGAATAAATGCCTTTGTATGGCCATTTTTATCAGAAAATGCAGCCTGTATGAAAATATAGTGCCAACAAAGTACACTTAAACACACTGAAAATAACGTCCTTGTAATTATATGAATAAGTTGCCTCTCTGCAGCTTGCAGTAACACTCAAATGCACAATAAACTCTTTGAAATACTGTACTTTGTGAAATATGTTCTGAAATGGATGTATTTGTGAAATAACTTTACTGTAATACTGCATAAACATGGGAGCACTTCATATACTTCTGATAACTCGGATAGCCATATTTAATACGAAAAATATGTGCTTTGCGAAAAAGTGGTAATTTATTCTGACTTTATTTCAAACATTTTCTGTAGTAATTTGACTATTTCTAGCAATAGCAGACATTTCAACTTATTTTAATATTGTTTAGAGTGTTCTGTATGCTTTGTTTCATATTTTGCGAATAATAAATAGTTTGAGCAAATTTTAACATCTGAAATTTGTATCTGACCTGTTTTGTGAATTGCATGTGCAGTAGGGCTGGTCCACTTCTGTATATACCACCAACAGTAGCTAGATGCCTCACGGATTCAAAGTGGAAAAACTGGAGTTCTTTCTCGACACAAGTCATTTCAACCATGCCTCTTTTGACACTGTGTCGCTCATCCCTCTATACACAGAAGACGAAGCAGGCAGGGTAGATCTTTTAAGATACTTTGTTACATAGATACATCAGGATGGACTGCAACATCATTAAATATAAACAAACAGACCTTACATACATATGTGCTTACATCTCAACAGCTTACTATAAAATGGCAGTCCAACTTGCACATACTCAGTATTTATATATTTGTGCAAACCCTTGGATAGCTTTTTAAAGAGACATACACACATTGATCTACACTGGCGCTAAGGCCTCTCTCAGGTTGGCCAGCTTCCTCCCTGATCCTGCCTGGCCTACCTCTCCCTCAGAAAAGACCTAGGCCTCAAGCCACTTCAGAGGAAGATTCCTCATCTGATGAGGACAGTGATCCACCTGTCCACTCATCACAAATTCCTTGTCCCTTAGACTGTGCTTCCCCTGAAGAAGATTCAAATGGAACAAAATCTGCTATAGAGGAAATTTGCTTTGGGGAGACCATTTCTAGGATGTGAGACAAAATGAGACAGTACAGAGATGTCTGAGGTCCAAAACTGCTATTATGACCTTCTTCAAGTACAGTCCCCTAGCCCTAGTGCCATACTCCAGTCATTTCAGCTTTCTTAGATGACTTTGCATGTGCTTCCACTCACCCTGACTCTCGGTCTCCAGCTCCTAAAAAGCCAGACAGGTACTACAAAGTACCTAAGGACTGCAATTTCCTTTTCAAGGCCCCTGTGGCAGAGCCCTCTGGGATTTCAGTAGCCTCTGATTATGCCTCCAGGTCACTTCCTTCTATTTCCCTCTGCCCTTTGGACAAGGATAGCAGACAGCTGCAGAGGCTGGGTAAGAAAATTTATACCTCAGCCACCTTAGCTTTCAGAGCACTGAACTCCAGACTTGTATGATCAAATAAAACCTGGAACTCCTGTCTCAGATTTCTAAGCTAATGTCAGATATGCCACACTCTGAGAACAAAGTTTTGGCATCCTCTGTTATTGCTGCTTCTTCTCAGGTATCCAGGCATTTGATTAAATGCAGCTATGATGTGTAGAGGCCACCTCACGAGCTGCAGCTTCTTCCTCTACCCTAAGAAGATTTGCCTGGCTAAGGCTTCATTCCCTCCCTAAGGACATAAAGTCAAGACTAATGGATGCCCCCTTGGACAGTTATGCGCTTTTTGGCAAACCCTCTGCAGAATTATTCAAATCCATGCAAGAAAAGAGCAAGGAACTAAAATACCTTACACATTTTGGTCTCACCTGTGCCTAAATTCCCCAGAAATTATCCTGCAAAACAGATCTTTGTACATAGGCAATCCTGACCCCCCCACCCCAAACAAAATCCCATAATGGGTCAATGAAAACTCAACATTTTCCCTCTACATCTTTTTCTTCTTTTTCCCAGTTTACTAAGCAGCCCTTTCCTGTTAGGATGGGCTCTTTCTCATGACTCAGGCAATCTGGGCTCCCTTCCCCTCTCGCTGTGCTTTACCCTATCCCTTCCATCCTGGAAACTGATCACTCAAGATGCTTGGGTCTTAAGCATCATAAAAAGTGGATTTTCATGGTCTGGCACACTATGCCCCACCTTCAGAGGTATCCCCGAATCACCAAAAGAACAGGAACCGCTTTTCCCCTAAGTTCTGCAAAACATGCTAGAACAGGACACAATCCAACCTGTACCCCCAGCTCAAGAGGCAAAAGGTTTTTATTCTCGCCTATTCGTAGTTCTCAGGAAGGAAGTTCCTTGGAGACCCATCCTAGACCTCTCCTTTCTCAATGACTTTCAAATAGTTTCCTCCTTCAAAATGATTACTCTCCAAACACAGTTCCCTCTTATCCTTCCTCAAGCCTTCTTTGCTTCCATAGACATCAAGGATGCTTAGCCCAATATCCCCATTCACCCCATATACAGGAAATTCCTATACTTCTCTGTGGGATCTTTCCTCAGTGCTGCTTTTTGGACTTTCCACCACCCCGAGAGTCTTCACAAAATGCCTGGTACCAGGGGTTGCCTTTTGCAGACTCCAAGGCATCCATATCTTCCCCTACCTAGATGGCATTTATTTTTCTGAAGTGCAGGCAAACATAGGGGGATTGTGGCTGACAAAATTTGCAGATGACTACAAACTGGGCACCATAACTGACACTCCATCAGACACAGACATCCTCCAGAAAGGTCTCATAGAAATGGATAACTGGTGCCAGAGCCATGGCCTTAAGCTAAATGCCAAAAAATGTATAGTCATACCCTTTGGGAAAATAATTACCACATAGGTGGTAATCCATTAAACACGGAAGAAGTTATCAGGGACCTGGGGACCCAAGTTGACAGTAACCTCTCTTTTGACACTCACATTGCCAAAGTGGTTAGGAAGACCTTCTACACTGCCCACCTGATCATGAAGGGATTCACATCCAGATCAGGAGAGGTCATTGTACCCCTGTACTCTTCACTTATCAGACCAATGATTGAGTACAACGTCCAAATCCACCAGAGCCACGAGAGCAAGAGACTTAAACCTCAAAACGGATATAAATAGGACGTGCTGGAGGGCCAGATTCATCACCCAGAGACTCCCTACACTATGGAACAGAATCCCAGTCCATGTGAGGCAGAGCCCCTCACTGACTCTGTTCAAGAGAAATCTTGACGAGTGGATGGGAGATCGTAGGTTTACCCCGGGAATCATCTCTGTATCACTGCTGGACAGAGGCACAGCAAACTAATGGGTATAGTATTCTCATCCTAAGGGGTGGTGAAAGCCACACACACTCTGGCTAGGCTTATAAATGCCCTAGGGCAGATAGCCTAGTATGAACCTATGAACCTATGAACCTAAGCCAAATCCTAAGTGGAGTTGAACAAAAACCTCCAGTCAACAATTGCCATTTTACAAAACCTGGCATTCACCATACAATTCAAAAAATCTACCCCTGTCCCATCCCAAGACCATATCTTCCTGGGGTGCAGGTTCCAGGCCAAGAATATGGTGGTGTCTCTTTCACCTACCAAGGTTCAGGAGATTTCTCTCCTTTTCTCAGAGATTCTCCCCCGCAATCTCCTGTCTGCAAAACAGTTTCTGTGACTCGAGGGGTTGATGGCATCTACCATCCCTATGCTTCCTCTAGCAAGGTTACATATGAGAAAATTCCAGTGATTTCTAAAGTCAGTGTGGTCTCTGCACGCCAACCCACTAGAACTTCAAATACCACTTCTACCCTGCCTCATGAAGGAGCTCCTGTGGTAGATAACACATCTGTCAATACATCTAGGTATCTCCATTCATCCACTGCCCCTAACTCAAGTACTGTACACAGATGCATTGGATACAGGTTGGGAAGTGGCCCTGGAGCATCACATAGTCCAGGTCAGTGGACATCCTCTCAGAGGCGAGACCACATAAATGCCCTTCAGTCTTTCCAATCCCTTCTGAGACCAGGAAGGCTATGTATCCACACAGACAATATGACATTCATCTGGTATGTCAACAAACAGGGGTGACAAGATCCTACATCCTTTGCAGATTAGCTTTACAGGCCTGGCATCTAGCCTGCCTACTAGAACTACCCCTTCAGGTGGTTTATATCCTTTCTAATCAGATTACTGTGGCAGCCACTCTGAGCAGATCTGGAACACAGGCCCCACAAATGGATGCTTCATAGGGATGTGTTCTTGGACATTGTCCACCAGTGGGGTATTCCACAAATAGATTGTTTGCCTTCCCCCTGAACAAACAACTTCCAAAGTTTTGTGCCAGAGAACCTCATCCTGAAGCATGGTAAGTGGATGTCCTAGCAATCTCTTGGAAGGAGAAATTCCTGTATGCATTCCCCCTTTCCAGTCATTCTGATAATCCTGCTGAAAATTCAACAGGACAAACCAAGAATCTTGCTGGTGACTCCCTATAGGCCAAGACAGCACTGGTTCCCCCTTCTTCTTCATCTAGCCAAGGGCAATCACCACATGTTGCCTCACAGAGTGGACCTACTGACATAGAACAAGGGCTTACTCATCTCCCCACAGTTAGAGATCCTCCAACTGACCCTATGAGTGATACAGCCTCGATTCCTTTCAGACACCTTTATTCTTTTTTTTTTCAAAACAGGTTTATTGTTTTAACATATAAGAGAAATATCATAACAATTTTATACAAGTAATTAAAAATAGGTATTATTATAATATTCAACAAAACTGAGGACGTGCTTCAAGTCCTCCAGGAGATCTAATACCAGAAAATTTTACCTCTTCAAATGGAAGAGATTTTCGCTTTGGTGTTTTGCCAGAAACCAGGAACCACTTACAGTGGATCTCCTGTGGTTCTGTCAAATCTGTGTGAATTGCTTAATGCAGGCTTAGCTTATTCCTCCATAAGGACATATCTGTCAGCTATCTCTGGTTGTCTGCCATACAATTCCTTAAAGGCGTCCTCCACATTAGACCGCCCAGGAAGCCTGTTGCTGCATCTGGGACACTAACTTTGTGCTAGAGAAACTGATTTAAACACCTTTTGAGACAGCATCTTCCTGCTCCCTCAAACACTGTACTTGGAAAACTGTCTTCCTGGTGGCTATCACCTCCTCCAGGCAGGTTTCAGAATTACAGGCCCTTATGGCTTCTTCTCCTTTCCTGTCCTTTCACAAAGACAGGGTTTCCATTTGAACCAACCTTTCCTTCATACCAAAGGTAGTTAATGAATTGTCCTTAAATCAGACCAGTCACCTCCCCACCTTTTCCCCACTCCCAGAACAATAATGAGAGGATCCTACACACTCTTGATGTGCACAGACAACTCAGCTTTTCCCTACACAAAACTGAACCTTTTAGAAAATCAGACCAACTGTTTGTGTGAATCCACCCCAGGGCTCTGGGATTGCTTGTGTCCAAACAGACCATCTCCAACTGGATCTCCAAATCCATTGCCTTTTGCTACACTCACCATGGTAAAGCTCTTCCATGCTCAGTCAAAGCTCACTCTACAAGGGCAGTGTCTTCTTTGGGGTCATTCCTCAAAGGGTTGGTTGCCAACTCTGTCTTAGATGCAGCTACCTGGACATCTGTACACATCTTCACAAAACATTATAAGATGGATTCCATCTCCAGATCTAGGACAGGGTTTTCCAGGGCCATTCTCCATGGCTTCCTGGAGAGTACATCTGCCACTTCCTCCTACCTTTCTGCATGAGCTTTTGTATTCTCCCTCATATAAGAATACTGCAGCAGATGAATAGAAGGACATAGATTAGTTGTGTAGGAAGTTACCATAATGATAGATGTCCTCATCATTTCTCTGTTGCAGTATTCTTTCCCACCCTCCTTCTCCCACTTCCTGATATTATTGGATGCATTGATCTTTCCCTTAGACTGTCTCTCTGCTTGGGGCTTCAGTTCTGAGGATGGTGTATGTGTACATCTTTTATGGTTGATGTCTGATAGTTGCCTACGTCAGATGTACCACTAACCCTAATGTAGGAAAAGACTTTAATATACTGCCCGACACTGGGTTGTCATCTTGGCAGACAACTCCCTCATGTAAGAATATTGTAACAGAGAAGAGAAGGACATCTATCATTATGGTAAGTTCGTACACAACAAATCTGTCTTGCCCCTGCTGTGGATGTGGCTGAAGATTATAATAGCAATAAGTGTGGGAGCGCATTGCCTAATGGGGGTTGTGGCTCCTTACTGGCAAGTAATCAGCCTATACTGCTTGAGATAATGCAGACAGCACTGGATAGGTGGAGAGCCCATATGGACAGCCTGTTGGAGCAAACTGCTAATTCTCTCACTTAGTTGGCCTCTACCATCAAACTTCCAGAGCAATGAGTCACCCATACCACTGTGATCATCAGTCTCATAATGATGGAATCCTGTGATGTCCCTCCGGGCTGGGACAACAGATAGTGTACTACTGCTCATACCCTGGTACAGCAGATGGTGTACTACTGCTCATACCCCAGTACAGCAGATGGTGTACTACTGCTCATACCCCAGTACAACAGATGGTGTACTACTGCTCATACCCCAGTACAACAGATGGTGTACTACTGCTCATACCCCGGTACAACAGATAGTGTACTACTGCTCATACCCTGGTACAACAGACAGCTTGCTACTGCTTACACCCCAGTACAACATGATAGCGTACTACTGCTCAAACCCCAGTGCAACACATAGCGTACTATTGCTCACACCCTGGTACAACAAATAGCATGCTACTGCTCATACCTCAGTACAACATGGTAGCATATTACTGCTCATACCAGGGTACAACAGCTAGCATTCTACTGCTCACACACCAGTACAACAGATGGCATAGTATTGCTCATACCCCGGTAGAACAGATAGCATACTACTGCTCATACCATGGTACAACAGACAGAATACTATTGCTCATACCCTGGTACAACAGATTCTGTACTACTGGTCACACCCCAGTACAACATGACAGTGTATTACTGCTTACACCCCGGTACAACACGTAGCATTCTACTTCTCACACCCTGGTACAACACATAGTGTACTACTGCTCACACCCTAGTACATCATGATAGCGTACTACTGCTCACACCCCAGTATGACATGACCGTATACTACTGCTCACACCCCAGTACAACATGATAGTGTATTACTGCTCACACTCAGGTACAACAGGTAGCGTACTTCTGCTCACACTCTGGTACAGCAGATAGGACTCTACTGCTCATACCAAGGTACAACAGATTTTGTGGACAGTGAAAAGGAGATGTAAGACCGAAAGCAGAAGTAGGTAAAATTAGAAAAGCAGCCAGAACTAAATTATCACACACAGTCTGCTTGTATTTATTCTGTACTTCTGTGCTCACAATAAATCTGTGGCAACCTCAGAGGTAGAATTTATGAACAACGTGAGGTGTAGAGATGATAGACATTGTCAGTTTTCCTTCAGTTTGTGGTGTATTTTAAGATTTACATATTTCATCATTGTTTCTTTGTTTATTCTCTTAGTGTTTTGTGTGTTTGTGTATGCATGTATGCTTCAGTATTTTCAGTCTGGTCATATCTGGATTAAAGTTTTCTGTCTTGATATTCTAGTTAGCTATGGTTAAGATACGTGTAAGGAATTCTAATTTTTCATGGAAGAAAATGACATGAGCATCTATCTATCTATATATATTCACACACACACACACACATATATATATATATATATATATATATATATATATATATATATACATATACACACACATAGATATAAATTGTATGGTTCTCCCATGTTTGGCTGAATGTAAGTTTTTTCAATAAATGTATGGGTGTGATTTAATGTCGATAGTGAGGATGGCCAAACTGCGAGTATGTGGACAGTGCAGATGGATGAATGGTGGATATGTTTGGTGGTATGAAATGCTGGTACAGGTAAGCGAGGTTGAAGGGTGAGATTGCCTGTGTGTGTGTGTGTGTGTGTGTGTGTGTGTGTGTGTGTGTGTGTGTGTGTGTGTGTGAGAGTTAGGGTCAAGGTAAGTGAAGGATGGGTGTTGTGTGTTTGTTTGTGAGTTTGTGTATTTTAGGGTAAGGGTTAGGTTAGGTGATAAATGTAATGTTTGGGTGTATTTGTGAATGTTTGTGTTCTGTGTCTGTCTTGTGTAGTGGCAGGGTTTTATGAGAAGATTTTAATGACCTTAAGGTATAAGGTTAGGTTCTGGGGAAGCAGCAGTACTCCGCTCTCCTGCACCACCTTAGTAATGGGTGTTGACCCTAACCCTAATGCTGCTACTTACCTCAACTCTAACCCTGCATCTTGAGGTCATTGAAACCTTCCTTTAAGACTGCCACTATTCAGACAAATTTGAGCCTAGTGTTATGAGGGGTTTAGTTTTAATATCAGAAGAGGAAATAGTTTTCCTGTCTCAATATTATTATTTTTTTTCAGTATTGTGTAAGATCAGACATATATTGTCAATGTTTTATACTCAACTTTAGGGCAGTTCGATCTTACACAATACACCCATAAGTGTGAGTGTGTGCATATGGATTCACTTCATAATTTCGAAATACTGAAATCTCGAATTTCAGTATATCAAGACCATGAACTCGAATCCATATAAAACCGAAAACTCAAAACGGCGAATATTCAAACACCGAGCACACATCACACACCTGACCACACATATACCACAACACCCACATCACAAAACAAGTAAACCCCCCACTTACATATACTAACTTCGAGATCACATTAACACAAGAGTAAAGCAAACTCACACACAGGCATTCTACAGTCCCTCGCACACACACACACACACACACACACACACATCACACACATCAGCACACTCACAAACACAAACTCCCACCCAAAACCTTTACAAAACACTCACTTACCTTACATTACACCTAAATCCACACACCGCACAGCACATCATCCACACAGAAACCCAGATATTACATAGCGTAAAGGCACAACCGTGAATTCGAGATATTCGAATTCACGATTATGCACTTTAGCTGTTTCACAAATTCTACTTTATAGTCCCGAAATACTGAAATTCGACATTTCAGTATTTCGAGATTTTAAAGTGTTTCCATGTTTGTGTGTGTGTGTGTGTGTGTGTGTGTGTGTGTGTGTGTGTGTGTGTATGTATATATGTATATATATATATATATATATATATATATATATATATATATATATATATATATATATATATAACAGCAGATGTGTGTGTGTGTGTGTGTGTTTGCAAAAGATGTGAAGGTGTGTTAGCAGATTTGGACTAATTTATTTAGGATAAGTGGGTTGGTGCAGCAGAACAGTCCTATGTAATGAGATAACAAATGCAGTGTATTAAACACAGTATAAGAAGCTCAGAACTGCAGCCAAAATCAGGGAGAAGTATATTGGCTTACTTCTGAATATATGTGATAATGTTACACAGATCCCTTTTAATGTTCCTATCTGGTGTTACAAGCACTTAAGGACAACTAAGACATCAGGCTTATAACACCTACAGAAACATAAACAAATGGCTGTTGTTTGGTACAAAAGCTCCATTGACTACATGACACTGACTGTGAGGACAAATTAAGACACAGCAAATAGCCAGCACAATGAATCCCACAAAACTCATCCAATCTCAGCAGTGGGCAAGTAAGTGCAGCCATATGGAAACCTGAGGATAACTCGCACATGGCTACTGGCAAGCAAAATGTGCACATAGCTCAGTCATGACCGAACAAGACCTCAGAGTGAGCAGACATTCTGTAAGAGAATAACAGAATTTTCCAATAATTTTGCACAGTCCTGGAGTTTAAAAATGCATGATCTGATGTCAATTTTCATTCTGTCCTCAGCTAATGGGTTCGGATACGATCCATCGGATCCAACTCGGCCATTACAAAAGGTTGCAGCAACTTAGAACTCTCTAGTTTCTCCCTTACCCAGAAAGCACTATCCCCAATTACCTCAGGTCTCATTTGCTGCCTCACAGCAAAAGATGTGGTTATAGACTCTTGAGCTTTAAGTATAGATAAGGGATTTTTTCTTATTAATAATCTCTTACTTTGTTTTTTTTTCTGATTGTCTTTCTCTTTTCTTCTACTGGTGTACTCTGTAAATTACTATTGTTAGTAATTTTTTTCCCTTTACCTTTTTTTCCCTATCTTCTATGCTTGTCGTAGGTCTTAGGTACCTTTGTAGGTAGTTTTTCATTTTCCCCTTTTTTGTCTTTAAAAAAAACATCTTTATAGTCTTTTCTGAATAGTTTGCTATTATTTAGATTCTTCTGATAGTTACAGTTTTACAGTGTACTTCTTCTTCTTGTCATTGTTAGTATTTTGTTCCTAACAACCGTTTTTTTTTTTTTAGGATGTTGGAAAAAGAGAAAAGCCTGGTAGGTGGTAAATACAGTCAGAAAATCCCTCTTAATGACTCTTATACTCTGTGTGTGTTGTCTTGAACCCCTTCATCTCCAAGAAATTAATAATTAATTAATGTTAAATTTGGTTACAGGGAAAGTCCGACAAAACACATGTCCTTTTTCAGAGGAGGCCCGGGGAGAAAAGCTCCACAGTTAAAACACATTACATTTGAACATGAGCTTGACAAATACATTTAAACATTATTAAAATATAGAAGAATACAACTGACAAAGTTTATGAAATTACAACATAAACAGTCAATGGCAATATTTATAGAGAATAAGTTTGTAATGGAGTAGAGCATAAAAATATGTGCCATTTGTTATGCGCTCAAGCCAAGGGCCCTGGTTGAAAGCAAGAAGAAACGTATTTTGACGGGATTACTTCTGTCCTCCTTTAGCAAGACACTGTCTGGAGCTTCTTCTCAGAATTCAAGAAATATATCTCCCGTTCCAAGCAAATCAACATCCTCTTCTAGAACCTAGGAGAAATCCATTAAAAGATCTTTTTTGGATCTGTTGGATACCTCTGATCTGAAAATGACCAAAAGTTTTGGATCCGACTACTTCTTTAGATCAGAAACATATTAAGATACAGTGCTCTGATCTGACTTCCTCTTCATATCTGAAAACTATGAAATTTAAAGACACGTTGGATCTGACCCCTTCGGATCAGACACAAAAAACTGGGCATGTGGTGATTTTGCCCAGGACTACATACTCACTCTCAGCGGACCTAGTTCCATGCAGGATCCCATCTCCTTTTTCAGAGAGACCAAAATCTCCTTCAGGGATGTCCACTCGCTCTTCCAGCAGCCTTACAGAAGAGGATGTGACGAGATTAGTGAGAAAGATCCTGTCATCACAGAACCAGCGAGTTATCCTTTCAGCTACTACCCCATTGGGTTAGGAGATCAGTACATCCACTACTCAACCTTTGTCAGTTCCTCTTGTGACTCCTTTTAAGGTTTCAGAGCCCTGAGATCCAAGTTGCCTGGGCCCATCAGCTTCAGATCTGAGGATACCATTTTCCTCGGATATGAGGCTTGCTCTGAGCTTCTCAGTTCAGTCAGATCAGCAGAGCTCTTGAAGCCGATTCTCCCCTGTCAGGTCCGAGGTGCTTCATTCGCCTCCAAGGTTTTAGGAGCCATCTCTACACCTCGGAGCCTCAGCAATGGTTAGTTTGGCTCTGACTTCAACCTCGGTTGGACTATCCTCAGGGCAGGATGGGATTGTGTATCAGAGACTTGCTGTTTTGAATCCTGGATCCTATCTCTCACCGGAGTGGTCTGCCTTTGTGGCCATGAAGAGAGCTCAGTCTGCACCCTTGACTCAGACCGTGCCTATTCTCTTGAATACTTTGTCTACCTCTGTCCCATCTCTGCTTCTGGAGTCTCAACTATCCTCTCTGTAGGGACAGCCGGTACCGAAACCCTAGACTTCCCATCACGGGATCTCCACTTCTTCTGACACCTCCCCAGAGTATCCCACTGAAGAGGTCCCTAAGAAGAAAACATGTAAGAGGAAACATTTGGCCTCCCCAGAATCTATCACAGAGGATACAGATTTTGATGATGAGTCCCCACAGTCACCTCCTGATGTTGTCTCCTTTGGAGACATCCTAGAAATCATGAAACAGAGAGGTGGCTAAAAGTCCAGCAACCTTTTGTCAGAAGACTCTGTACTCCTGCTGGCATTTGGTGCTGGCCCATCTACCTCCTGGCTGACCTCATCTGCCGATTAGCTCATTAACTTGGTCTCACAGTAGGCATGGAGGGATCCAGATACGATTGAGACAATTCCCAGGAAGTGTGATAAAATCATGACCATTCTCGAAGATGAACAGTTTTGGTCCAAGGGTGGCCTGTTGATGCCCTGGTCATGGTGGTGGGCACTAAGAAGGAACTGTTATGGATGGATTTTAAAGCTTAGAGCTGAAAAAGGGCTGGGCCTTAATAGTAAGATATCTATGAGGAGTGTATTGGAAGTGAGGGGGTTACCTCGCAAATGGTGAGATACGCA
Organism: Protopterus annectens; assembly: GCF_019279795.1. Lineage (NCBI taxonomy): Eukaryota > Metazoa > Chordata > Ceratodontiformes > Protopteridae > Protopterus > Protopterus annectens. Next base: position 1,294,674,464 of record NC_056725.1, on the reverse strand, counting down.
CATATACATTAGGTAGTATAGGAAGAATGTTATACATTTACTTTCTAGACTACAGTATACTAACATGAAACTGGTCCTACATTTTAGCTGGACCAAGGAATATTTAGTAATATGTGTAGAAGTGTGTATATAAGTGCATCTGTTTTTGCAACTCTATGGCCAGTTTTATATGGACATAAACGTAACCGTAATTAATGGTTGGTTATGTATGTTAAGATTATTTCATATAGCTTGAGCTAGAAGTGCATATATATAATACACACACACACACGCACACACACACACACACACACACACACACACACAAACATTTTTTAATTATATCTGGCTATATACTATGACATGCACTCTATAGTTTATATATAACCACAGATGTGCCGTGGTATCGATCATGATACCATATATACTTAGAACATGTCTTACAGCTTAGTATATGTAGCTCAAATGATAAATGATTTTTTGGCTAGCTATAAATATTTTCGTATGAAGTGCAATTTAGTTTTTAAAATTGCATTTATTGTCTGTGATCTGTCATTCTTTTTCTACTGTTTCTATATAGGTACCTGTTAGATGAAATTAGTTTGAAGATGTAGATTGATGCCAATATTAGTATCAATTTGATGGATGTACAATAATGTACTTATATGGGCATATTATGAAGAGCTGCATAGATTCTATATAATACCATACGTTTGTCTTTTCCCGGTTAGAGATTGCCACACCGGAAGTCCGTTGCGCTAATGATTAGCAGTAGATTTTTTTTTTTTTATGGTGCCGAGTTGCCAGCCCAATGCCCAACCTTCAGCGACAGCACGTCCATTCACGCATGTCTTTCGGAGGCCACTCGACCATGGGGAGGACATGCAGACTCCACACAGAAGGCACTCCAGCCGAGAATCGAACAGGAGAACCTCTTGCTGTGAGGCAACAATGCTACCACTGTACCACTGCGGCTATTCTATATGATACCATATATGTCGAATATATAATGGAACTGCTCATGTTTGTGAATAGATTTTTTTAAAGTATACATATATATATATATATATATATATATATATATATATATGAGGACTTAGTATTCAATAAATTTGATGTTATATAGTCTTTATGTTATAGGAAATGCACTTTGTAAGTAGCCGAACAGTGAACTATTTAGATGGCTATGTTTTTAAGGAATGGAGGCATAGCGTGATGACGTCATGATTAGGAGTGCTTTTGCGAAGTAAATAGTAGAGTGAGTGCTTAACAACATTCACGCTAAAAAAGGGGGTTTATTGCAAAAGTAAACCGGATAAGTGCATATTTAACTGCATTTTGGAACCTTGTATGGATATATAGATAAATAGGCTCGTATGTTTAAGAAGGTACAGTAAACTGTTTATTTGAATGACGCAAAATAGAAAATGTTTCTTGATTGACTTTTGACAGCATACAAGAGCTCTAAGCTGAATGATTATGTATTCACATGTTTGATGGTATTATATCTTTCATTTGAAAGGACCTAGCTACACTACAGGATAGACTTCGAGGGATATTTAAATGTGTGTAATATGACTCTAACCATGAATGTGTAAGTAATGATGTATTGACTTGAATGATTTGGGTTTTGGAGTCGAGCGAGTGCTTGACCATATAATCAGTTTTAACAAGTAGGAAATGTTATGTTACAATGATATAAATTTATTACTGTGTGACAATCTATATATAACAAAAGCAACTAGACAGCTAGTTGATTTATAGATGCACAATATAATTTATGCTGCTAAGGATGCAATATATATATATTTTAAAGTGGAGTGTGCATACAATTTTATTATGTGATGAATTTTGAGTATTATAATGTGGATTTCATTTATGTATGAGCAACGAATATTTAATTTGTTGCTGTTTTAATTTGTTTATGATGTCAAGCAACTAGGGGGAGTTTTGTGCTGAATTGATTTGCTACAACAAACATTTGAATTTAATTAGGGGGAGGTGTTATGTATAAATGGAAATGTTTGGCAGTTTGTGCACTTTTACTTGTAAATGGTCTGATGGAGCCACATTTTGTGGTGAAAGCACTTACCTGCCTGAAAATAAACGTGATTTTATTTTACTGAATGGTGATACAAGTCGTGCTTCAGTTTACCATTGCTGTTTTCTGCTGTTTTGTCTATGTTTTACAAAGGGGACTGTTTGCCTACTGGGGAACATTCTTTCTTGGATAATCTGGAATTTACTCAAGATTCTGTTTAGTTCCAAAGAAAACAGAGGGCTGGAGACCAATTCTGGATCTCAGCATTTTAAACTAATCCAGGTCACTTCAGGGTTCAGCCCTCTGGCTTCACCACAGCCCCCAGGGTGTTTACCAAATGGCAATAGTAGCATCTCACTTGAGACTGCAAGGATTCAGAGTGTTTCCATATTTAGCCAACTGTCTCATTTTTGGCCTGACCAGGCATCACCTCATCATGGCAAAACAAAATGTGGTCCAGATGTGCCCTATTGAGAATCACCATAAACTGCCAAAAGTCTCATCTAGAACCAAGTCAAAGTCTCGAGTTCATAGGAGCACTGCTCGATACAAAATAAATTATAGCCTTATTACCCCTCTCCAGAGTTCAAACAATAAGATCACAAATGAGAAAGATAGTTTGCACTACCAGAATGCCAGTCCACTTGGTCCTTCAGGCTTTGGAGTCTTTGATGACAGCAGTAACATTACTACCCTTAGCCAAATACCACATATAATTCTTCACTGGATGCTGGCCTCACAATGGTCAAAACATCATCTTCCTTTGTCTGCCCTGGCATGAATCACCAGTATATGCAGAAAGGATCTACTGTGGTGGGTTCAGTCAAAAGATGTTCTATAAGGACATTTGTTCATCCCTTCTCAACCCAAGGCTGTTGTGACCATGGATGCTTTCCAGCTGAGCTTGCGGGGGCATTACCTGGGAAAGACAGTCCAAGGTACGTGGTCCCCGAAAAGGCCAATTTGCATATCAATGTTCTAGAGTTGAGAGCAGTACTTTTAGCATTGCAGGCTTTTCAGAATGCTCTTCCTTCAGGAATGTTAGTGGTTCAGACAGAGACTACATGTCAGTGGCTTGGCACATCAGCAAACAAGGGGGAACCAGATCTTACCCCTTGTGTCAAGAAGCACTCCGGGTTTGGCTATGGGTGATCTCTTCCAACTGCTTTCGTATAACAATGCATATTCCACTAAAGTCTAATGTATTGGCGAACAATCTGAGCAGGTGCATCCTACTACCTCATGAGTGGTCCCTCAGCAAGATTGATTTTTCCAGCAATGGGGCCAGCCTTGCTGCGATCTTTTTGATTCTTCCCTGAACAACAAGTGCAGCAGCTACTTTGCCCTAATCCCCCCACAAGAGGAGTCACAGAGCAATGCTGTCTTCCACGATTGGCCCCTGGTCTGCTTTGTTTATCCCCCAATTCCTTTGATTCCAAAGTTCCTACAGAGAGCTCCCAGGTTGAAGAGCAAAGTCATCTTCATTGCACCCTATTGGCCTTGACATATTTGGTTTACCTTCCTATAGCCTCATTTAATTCATCAGCCCTGGATTCTGGACCCAGCTCCAGGTCTGCTGTCTCACCTGACAGGCATGATTCATCTGAACCTTCCAAATCTCAAGCTGATGACTTGGTTTCTCCATAGCCAGGCAACCTATGCTCTCGTCTCCTGTTTGCCACATTTTGATATATTTTCTTAAACCATCTACAAGGAAACGTTATGCCAGTAAGTGGAAGAGATTCATACACTGGGCTGTTCAAAACCTTATCGACCCCATTTCTTCCCCTATTCATAGCATTCTTGATTTTGTGATTATACTTTTTAATCAAGGAGCCAGTGCTTCAACAGTTAAAGTTCAGTTGGCAGCAATTTCTAATTTCTGTAGTGGATTTGATGGTTCCTCACTCACTTCTCATAAACTTTGTACAGCTTTTTTGCATGGCACACACTTTTAAAACCTCCCTTTAAAGATCCTACCCCTCCATGGGATCTTAATCTGATAATGCAAGCCTTGATCCATCTACCCTTTGAACCTGCACATGACTGTGATTTTAAATTTCTTTCTTTGAAAACTTTATTATTGTTGGCTGTTACTTCTGCCAGACTAATTTCAGAAATTCAAGCCTTGCCTGTGAAGCCCACATATCTAATTTTTCATAAAGGTAGGGTTACATTACAAACTAATGCATCTTTTTTTGCTCAAAATAGTATCAGAGTCCCATATTAAACAATCTATCAATTTACCAGTTTTCTTTCCAAATTATTCGAACAAAGGCAAATATTTATTATATTTATTGGATGTTCATAGGCAATACATAGAACAAAGGACATCATAGGTTCATAGACTTTATAGGTTCATAGAGTAGTATTAGGCTAATTGCCCTTGTGAGGGCATTTTAAGCCTAGCCAATTATCCCTTGTGAGACTCAAACCCTGCACCCTGGGTTTGTAAGGCAAACACCTTAACCATTAGGCCACCCTGACATACTATCAGATCTATGGATCAGTTATTTGTTTCATTTGTGAACACGAAACTGGGTAAAACAGTATCCAAAGCAATCCTAGCCAAATGGCTTACAGGCTTCATCACCTTTATTTACAACAAATTGGATATCTCTTTACTAAAGCAGATATGTGGTCATTTAACCAGGTCCATAGCAACTTTTCATTCAAGAGCTTCCATGGATGAAATATATGTGTTAGCAACTTGGGCCTCCCCTCATACCTTTAACACTCATTACAAATTGGATTTGATATCAAGAAGTAGAGCATCATTTGGCTCAATTGTGTTTAGGAATATCCTTCCTTGAGTCCACCCTGGGATTTATGTAGTGGGGACTCTGTCTCATCAGTTGAAGACAGAATGAAAATTGACAACATCAGATAAAGAAGCGATGTACTTACCATAATGTTTCGCCTGTGTTTTCCATTTTCATTCTTCTCAACTCCCTACCCACCAACCCCGATCCTTATGCTTTTTTTTTTTTTTTTACTGAAAAAGCAAATGGGTATACTGTATATTCTAACCATAATAAAGCTCCAGATAGAGCCTTATCTAGACCTTTTTCTATTTTTACTTGTATGTCTCTTTATATAAGAATAATTACTTGTATAGCAGCAAAGAAGAGCTGAGGTAATTGGAGTTGGTGCTTTCTGAGTTAGGGAGAAGCTTGAGAGTTCTAAGTTGCCACAAGCTTTTGGAATGGCCGAGCTGGATCTGATGGATTGGATCTGAACCCATCAGTTGAGAAAGAATGAAAATGGACAACACAGATGGAACATTATGGTAAGTACATAACTTTTTTTTTGCATTTGGCATTTGTTTCTAGGGTTTATAGCATAATATTTTCAAATGTGATAACGTAAAAATAAAAAGAAAACCACAAGTGATAATGGAGCACTATATCACACAAAATGAACTTTAATCCACTGGTTTAGTGCTTTCAGCCCAATAATTAGGCCTTCATCAGAAGAAAGTGTTAAAAAACTGTCTCATTTTTATACCATCATCAATACACATCACACCAATCAAATCTCATTTTACTTGAACTTGATGTAAAAAATGTTTAAAATGTGTTTAAATAAAAATGCATTTTTAATAAAGCATACATTTCAAACAAACATATAAACTATTTACATTTGTTATAAGCTTTTCTTTTCAACACAGCTTTATAGTTGACACCATTGTTAAGCCCTGGTGTTCTGCATGCATCTAATAAAACCTGCCATTTAAACTCTCTAAAATCTAATTCCCCAACTCTGTCTCCATTGAAGCCCAATGGAACATGATCTATAACTGTAAAAATAAACTTAACATTGTTATTGCTACTTAGACAGTTTAAAGTGTGCTTGTAAAGAGCATTATCTAATTTTTTTTTTTGATGGCATAATAGTGTTCATACATTCTGTTTTTAAGTTGCCTATTGGTTTTCCCAATATAGAATGAAGAACAAGTGGTGCCTTTTGCCATGTATACCACAAATGTAGATTTACAATTAAAAATGCCTGGAATGTGCCACATCTTGCTCCGAGTTGTAACATTAAAATCTGCTTCCTCTGAAATGTATTTATAAAAATTGCAACTTTTACTTTTAAAAGTACCTATGTTGCCTTGAGGCTTTTTTCTTTGTCCACTTTCTTAACATTTCTTTAAAATTCCTTCCTCTTGTGTTAATAAAAATGGGGGCTTCTCCTACTACCATCTGAAGATCACTATTTGAAACTAATATTCTCCAGTTGTTGGACACTGTTTTTAATTTCTTTACTGCCTAAGGTAAAGGTTAACAACATGGACGCTACCTAATCCTTGTTTTGTGTGTTTCCACTAAACCCATCCCTTTCACTTGTACTAATAATGTCTTGGACTATTTTAGAAGGGTACCCTCTGTTTTTGAATCTAGAATGCAATTCCTGCACTAACAAATCTAACTGTGCTTCATCACTTTTAAGTCTCTTAAGTATTACTAGCTGCCCCTTTATAATGTTATATTTAATATAAGTGGGATGCATACTAGAGTAACTCAAAAGACCATTGCTTGCCACATTCTTATAACTGATGCAGGACCCCAAAAAATATTTACCTTCCTCTTTAATAACTTCTAAATCTAAGAAACATATCTTACAATTGTCCCAGCTACCAGTAAAATGCAAAAAAGAGGTGCTATTGTTCATGTCTTCAATGAACTGAAAGAGCTCAGTTGGTGTACCTTCTCCAAATAAAAAACAAATCATCAATAAAACGATAATAACTCACAATTTTCTGTCTGTTGGTAAACTTGGACATAATGTTGTTTTCCCAGTAAACCAGAACTAAGTTGGCATAATTGGGAGCGATCCTGGCACCCATCACCACCCCCTTGGTTTGCAAAAAATGTTCGTTGTCAAACATGAAGTAATTGTATGAGAGAATATTATCCATACATTCCAACATGAACCTGCACTCTTCTAATTCATATTCTCCACTGTTGATTAACAAATTCCCAACCCACTCTAACCCCACGTCATGAGGAATGCAGGTATATATTAAGATGCCACATCAACTGTCACCAGCAAATCACCAGCTTCAACCTTAATTTTATTGATTTTACGTAAAAAATCAAAAGAATCCCTAATAAAGGAGTCTGTCTTCTGCACTATCTCAAGCAAAGTTCTATCTATAAACTTGGAACATGGCTCTAACTTCGATGTTGGTGAAGAAACTATGGGCCTGTAAGGGGACAGTGCCCAGCCTTATGTATCTTTGGATTTCCTTTGATAATGTACTTTGGTTTACATTTATCAAAAGTCAGCAAAGCTGATTATTTACAGAAAACTCAGCATACTTTGCATTCACTGCTTCAAGTCTGAACCATCTGTTTATGTTTTTTAATCTAGTTTATTCTTATGTTTTTATTATAGTCCTCTGATAGCATTGCATTTAAATGATTTATTGCTTTAATGCTTGGACTTTGTATTCTGTTGTATAAAAAGTCATGAATATATTCATTTTGAAACCTTATATTAAAATTCTGTTTCAAAATGTGATACAGAAGGAAGAATATGTCACAGTCTTTACTAGAGAATGTGTGTTTTAACTGAAAGTTATTTCTCTGATTGACTGCAGTGTGATGTTTTTCCTCACTGAAAGCCACTTTCAGAAAAGGTATGGTGTTGCCTTTTTGTACTGTTGTTACCGTGGAACTGGCATATCACCTGGGAGGGTGCAAAGCTTAAGACTGTGTTCACTGAACTTGTTTTTTTGTGATTTTTTTTTTTCATTTGTCCGTTGAAGAAAAGTCCTTTGATGAATAATCTTGAATCCATTTACTCATTTTGAACACACAACACTGAGGATAGCCATTGAATTTTCTCATTGCCAGACACATAGATCTGGAGACTTCTCCTTAAAACAATTGTAGGACTAAAGCCATGGACACATATTCTGCAAAAGTAATTATAAGCAGTAATGGCTGCAGATGAACTATGAAAATTTCAAGGTGACCAGACTGCATATAGTGCCTTGCCAGTCCTAATTGTTTCATTGTAGGAGAGATGATCTGAAGATATGACTGTTCTGTGCCCCTAATGTTAAAATAATGAATATTGTCAAAGTTGTAAGGCTTCTAACATCCTAGCTTTACTTGCTTTCATTGCATGATAGAGGAACACAAAGTTTGGCCTACTTGCCCCCCCCCCAAAAAAAAATAAAAATTATGAACAGATTTTCTGAAGCCAATATATCCAATAAAAGCAACATATATAGTCATAAAATATTTCTTTATAGATCATATTGGTATTTTTTACACTAACTTGTTCCATGCCATCACCAACAGGATGCAAGTATTTGATTTATTCTGTCACTTGGCACAAAGGATTAAGGAACTGTTAACAAGCGTTTCCCTTTGGTCCAGGGTTTGATTCTCTCAGCCTTCATTTCCTTTGTGATTCTGAGAAAGTCACAACCAGACAGCACTCCCAGGCTGAGTCTGAAAATGGTATATGGATATCTGTGCTCTACCCTGGTAAACAAATACAAATAAATGAATATCAACCCCCTCATTGTAGGGACACAATTGAGTTAGGTCAGGGATTCATTTCTGACTTTTGTTTGTTGCCTGTATCAACTTTGCATGCTCTCTCTGTCTGCTTGGTGTTTCTGTAGTTTCCTTACAAAACATGTTTGTTGATTGATGACACTAAACCTATATACCCTTTTATTTGTGGCCTGGTCTGTAGCTGAGAAGATCCAAGACCCAGTCCACTTTCCCTGTTAACAAGTAAATAAATCCATCCTGTTAGCCCAAGCATGGAGCAAACTAGCATAAAGACTTTGTCAGTTTAAATGTATGAAGAAGAGCATGGCACAGTCACTGCAAACTGGCAGTTTGCTGTGTTATGCTCAACCAAATTCACAATTCTTTAATGTTTGGAAAGCATAGCAGCAGGGCTATTTGTTCTCCATAAAACGGGGGCATACACCAGTGTTCTGTGGCCCTGTTGTCTTCAGTCCCTTTCTGTTAGAGGGTGTACTGCCATGAGTCATTCTAGAATGGACTACAGTGATGTGGACATTTAGCTACTGCACTTCTGCTTATAAATGCCCTTGTGTTCTGTAAATGTATCCGGCTGTTCTGTCCCTTATAATATGTGTGCATATACACTCATCTTTAATGCATGCCATTCCAGTCTAGTGGAATGATAATTATATGTAAACAAGGTGCAAAGAAGCATATTTATAAATCAGTGTGGTGCCCCATGTGCAGGCATGGAATATCAAAGTGATTCAGTGTGGCACCATCAACACTATGCGAAGAGGAAATAGAAGATCCCTCGAAAATGTGAATTATTGTACTGATTCAAGAAACAGGAGGATGATTTTCCTAGAGATTTTGTGTTTTTTTTATATACACTCAGCTTTAATGCATGCCATTTCAGGCTGTACTGATGCCCGACATTGAGTGGTGTGGCACACTGGATATTAAGCACTACCATACTATGTGACATGCAATGGTATGCCACTGACCAACATATATTATTGGACTGATATGTGACATGGAATGGTGTGCCACTGACCAACATGTATTATTGGACTGATATGTGGCATAGAATGGTGTGCCACTGACCAACATGTATTATTGGACTGATATCTGACATGGAATGATGTGCCATTAGACAACAAGCATTATTGTACATATATAAAACAAGAATAGTTGTACCACTGGATAACAAGCGGCATTACTGTACTGATATATGACATGGAATGGTGCCCCATTTGTCAAGAAGCATTACTGTACTGATATGTTACATAAAATTGTGCACTGCTGGATAAACAACATTACTGTACTAATATTTGACATGGGCATGGTGTACAACTAGACAACAAATGTTGTGCTGATATGTGATATCACATGGAATTGTGTTGTTGCACTGATATGTGATGTCACCTGGGATAGGGTACTACTAGACAGCAAAAATTACTGTTCTGCTTCATGACACATAATGGCTTGCTAGTGAACAACAACCATTGTACTGATGTTTGATATGGAACTGTATACCACTGGACAATAACCATTTCTGTACTGATACTTGACATGGAATGGTAGACCACTATAAATGCTTTTTCTCTTAGAAATATAGCTGTATAGCAGAAGACATTGGAACTCTCCCATCAGGCTGCTTGGTTATATCAATCATCCCCACTGAAACACCTCTATTTTGTAATAGTGCAGTATATATTAGCTTTTATTTAAAGTAGTGCTGCTTTTTTCTGGTGTGCACCATGCTCAGAAAATACAGCAGCTGCATACTTTAATTATAACCTAGGAGTCATGGACTTCATCTTTTATTTCCAGTATACAGTGTACAATCAGTGGCCTGGGTCATTTCATTGAAGGGCTGGTTCCTTGCCTCACTGGTTTCTTCACACCAGTTGGGAGACACTAAGCACAGTAATGTACCAAATTGCCCTCACCTTCCTTATTAATAGAGTATTACAGTAAATCTAGAGAAGGTGTTGATTACTCTTATCCTGAAAAAGGCGATTTTAGGTTCAGATATTCTAGGTAATCAAGTGCAAGAATCCTCTCCAAAAAACAAGGATGCATAATTTCACAATGTACTTGTTGCTCATCTTGTGTATAATAAGAAGATGTTGAGGCTTCGGTGTTCATTTAAGTATTTTATTGTATACAAACACATCAGGATGGATGGCAGGAACATTAAACTTAGACTATAACTAACTGACCATTACATTCATGCATGCTCTCACTCTGGCTGCTCACTCAAAATGGCACTCTTGCTCACACTTGCCCACTGACTGGAATGCTTCTTAAAGGTTTATCACACACACTGATCTACATCCTCCCTCTTTACTGAGCTGTCTCATATAAACAATGACATTTCAACAGGGATGCAATTTATACAGACACTAATAAAGAAAACAACAGTCATGTCCAGGTTGCCATGTATCTGGAGCTAGGTTTTGAGATCCAACCTGACCTCATAGTATAATAGTTAGGATTGGGTTTAGCAACAGGTATAGTCACTGGGGAATGTTCTGCTTGAGGAGTCTCGGGGATTTTCTCAGGGATTGCTGATGGAATGTCATCTGGAAGTGCAACATTGGACAAGTTACTTTGAGAATTAGAGTCTTTGTCACAGGCAAGATACTGTAACACTGGTTTGGACACTGCCAATAAATGTTTCTGATTTCGTCTGAATTCCATTCCTTGTGATTCCACAATGTATGATCTGGGCTCTTGACATAAACTTTTCACATATCCGATGTGATCAAAACCTTTTGACATCTGCATCTCCCCATTTTGTAAATAATGGAGCAGTTTGCTGGTCTTGTCATAGCAGGACTTCTGGGACAAATGCATTTTCAACAGTTGAGCTTTTACTGCTTTGTTGTTTTTAACACATGGAACCAGTAAATTGCTGCTGACTGGTAATGTGGTTCTGGTTTGCCTTGACGTAAGTCTCTGAGCAGGTGAACCAGGATGATTATCACAAGGAATGTTTGTGAGATTTAGCAAGTTTAGAAAGACATCGGTATGTCACATTTGGATTTCTCTAACAGCTGTTTTTCACTTTGAACTGCCCATTCAGCTAAGCCGTTTGACTGTGGGTATTAAGGACTACTCCTAACAAGAACAAAGTCCCACGCTTCTGCAAATTTCTTGAACTGCTGACTTGTAAACTGTGCACCATTGTCAGAAATAACTCTGTGCAGACTACTATGGACAATAAAATGTCTCTTCAACTTAGTAATGACAGTACTGGATATTAGGTTGGGAAGTAGGTTAATCTCAAACCAATCTGAATAAGAGTCTACTAACAGCAAGTAATGCTGACTATTCCACTTGAAGATATCTGTGGCTACTGTCGACAAAGGTAGTTCAGGAATACGACTTAACTGAAGTGTTTTTTTTTTTTTGTTGATGCACCTTTGTTCTGTTTTATGCTGAATGAGATGAAAGTGCTTTCTCAATATCTTTTAACATAGAAGGCCAAAATACTAGTCCTCTCACCCTTTTGATAGAGTAAGCTCCTGGGTGGCCACAATGCAAGATCTTAATGTACTCTTGTAAAGATTTTGGAACAGTTACTTTATGACCTTTTATGATGATACCATTGTCTGACAAAATCTCATCTCTGTGTGGAAAATACTGCTGGACTTCTACTGGTAAACAAGATTGTTTTGAAGGCCATCCTCGACTGATTAAGAAGTTTAGCTTCTGAAGAATTGAATCTGAAGCTGTGTGAGTTCTAAGCTCATCAAGACTTGTGGAAGAAAAAATTCTCACTTCCATGATTTAAAAAAAAATCAGTTTGCTCATTCTTATACTGTTCTGTGTATTTTCTTGGCAATCTGGATAAGGTATCAGCAAGATAAAGAAGCTTGCCTTTTGTGTAAACAAAACTGAAACTTGCCTAAATAGTTGACCATGCCAAGAAAACACTGTAGAGCTTGAACATTGTCTGGAGCTGGCATCTCAATAAAGGCTGTTTGCTTAGAAGGATCTAGTTGTAAGCCTGAACTGGTAAACAAATGACCAACATTAGTAACTTCTCATAGCCTGAATTTGCACTTCTGAGGATTCACTTCACATGCTCTTTAGAGAGCTTTCTTGAGGGTTCTATCATGTTAGACTTCACTACTGCCTCCAACTAGAATACCATCTACTATAATAGCACATGGATAGCCAGAAAAATGTGTTCCATTGCAAGCTGAAAGACTTCACTGGTAGAATTTATTCCAAATGGCATTCTCAGAAATCTGCACTTCCCAAATGGCTTACTGAATGTGGTTAGCAATGAAGATTTTTGGTCAAGTAAAATTTGCCAAAATGAACTCATTGCATCTAATCAGAGAAAACAGCGGCATTTGGCATGACGGAAGCAACATCTTTGACTGTGTGCATAGGATGATGAAGTCTTTTTAATGCTTTGTTCACGTCTTTTGGATCAATACATGTTCTGAAGTCATCTGAGCTTTTTTATGAGCTACTGTCATGGAAGATACCCATTCTTTTGGTTCTTTTACTGGACAGATTATTCCTAGCTGCACCATTTTGTCTAGCTAGGCCTTGACTCTGTTCTGCATAGCTGCTGGAACTTTCAGTGCTGGTCTTATAACTGGGCTGATCTCAGGTCTAACTTCATGGAGTACACAGCTGGATGTTTGCCTAGTTTGTCTGCAAAAATATTGTCATATTCAGAAAAAATAGTTTAGGTGAAATTTGAGCTGTTGTCACTCAAGCTTACATGGTGGACTTCTTTGTTAAATGAAAGCAGTCCCATTTTCAAACTGTCTTTGAGATCTAATAATGACTGCACGTGTCTCTTGACTATGTAAAACTGCAAGTCATAACAGTTCCCAGCAGAGTAACATGAAAGCACTACTGAGCCTTCGGTTTGAATCTCTTCGCCACTATAAGCAATAAGCTTCACACACTTTGTTAAATCAAGTTGTGCTACAGCTTTTACTCTAGCAAACATTTCTGCTGACATAACATTGCACTTTGAGCTCTGCGGGACTCCTATTAATCTGAACAGTACAAAAGATTTCATACTTTGCCCATAAATCCACTGCATTGACTGTTTCACCAAGCACAGACACACTGTCAACATAAAAAGTAGGGTCACAGCTTTCTAATTGATCAACTTACCTCTTTGTATACCCTCTTTTAGTAAAACATTGTGTCTTGTTTGAATGGCATTGCTGACCAAAAGCTAAGCACTTTTCTCGTTTGGGTTTGTGACTTGCACCACAATTATAACAGTTGACTATGAGGTTTGCCACAGGTTTTGCTGATGCACCCATGTGCTTTGCTGTGTGTACTTTAGGCCTTACTGAAGTTGCTCTGCGTTTTGCTGGAGCTTGGGCTGTGGCTGCCCCACCCTTAAGACTGTATTTTTTAACCTTGTGCTGCATACTATCTACATTCGCTTTGTCACTGTGCCTTCCAGAGCTATTCTCATTTGCAAGCATATTTGTGTGCCTTTCTGTGAGCTTGTAAATCTGACAAATCTCACTGGCCTTATTTAATGTTAAATGATTTTCTCGAAGCAAAATCTTTCTCATTGTGTCATTATTAATACTATACACAAGCCTGTCTTTTATCATCTCATCTCCCAAGTAACCAAATCTGCACATTTTAGCCTTTTAGCCCTTTTTCTCAAGTCAGTTATATATGCTGCAAAAGTTTCACCAAGCTTTTGATCTCTTGTGTAAAATAAGTGTCTTTTCTGTGCTCTGTATACTTGTTTGGAGGCTACACATTTCTTTAAATTTATGTTTTAAGCCTTCAGGGTCTTCCTGCATTTCAGCTGGTACCACAGTATGGTGGTCTTCCCCCTCCCCTGCAAGCACAACAGGTGCATACACAAATGAACACTCTCTTTCAATGGCTTCTAACCCAGCTAAATTAATCAGAATAAATGCCTTTGTACTTGTGCCTTTGTCATAAAAAGTAGCCTGTATGAAAATATTGTATTCCTGCTCAAACACAAAAAAGTAGCCTGTATGAAAATATTGTATTCCTGCTCAAACACACTCCAGTTTTCTGCAATATTGTTATCAAACACAAGTGATGTGGGTCTGCGAAGTCCTTCTGCCATGGCCACAGAATATAGTAAAACACAATGCAGTCTTGGCCCTTGTAATTATGTATGAACATGCACATGCATCAGGTACTTGTAATAATATTTAAATGCACAAGAAACTCTTTGAAAGAATATACTTTGCGAAATACTCTTTGAAGTTATTGTACTTTGCAAAATGACTGCAGTGTAATACTGCACACACTTGCAAACACTTTGCACACTTTGGATATTTTGAATAGCTTTAATTAATATGAAAAGTAGAACATTGTGAAAAAAATGTCTGTTTTCCCTTTTTTGTACATTTTATGCAATTCTGATATTGTTTCAAATGTTTTCATAATTATTTCAAATATTTTTATCAGTATGTTGTAGTTTCAGACATTTTATTTAATTAGAAATTCATTTTGAGCATTCTGAATATTTTGCTTTATATTTGTAGAGAAGTAAATCATTAAGCGACGTTTAGTACCTGGAATTTGTTTCTGACATGTTTGTGAGCCGTTTGAGCAGTTGGGATGATCCACTTATGCATATTCCTCCACTTCTAACTGGTTGCCTCATGACTGTGACTCCGGATCCCATTCTGGCACAATGTTGCTCATCTTGTGTCTAATAAGATGATGATGAGGATTGGGTGTTCATTTAAGTAGTTTATTTTCATACAAACATCAGGATGGAAGGCAGGAATGTTAAACTTAAACTATCTGACTACTACATACATGCATGCTCTCACTCTGGCTGCTCACTCAGAATGGCACTCTTGCTTGCATGTGCCCAGTACTTGTATGTCCGTGCCCACTGACTGGAATACTATTTTATTTTATTTATTTTTTTTATTTTACATTTGTTGACCGGGCTAGTCCAGCTGGATAATTTCCATTTTCAGTGGAGGCCCGGGGAGAAAAGCTCCACAGATTAAAGCAAGGTTATAGAAATTAAACATTTACAATAAATGCCTGTGACACAGACAGTGAGCAACAATGCATACATATTAGTCTAGATCAAGTAATAAAAAACACATAGTGCTATCTACGTGTTGAGAAAGGCATTAATTCTTTACCCTTTTTTTTTATATGAGAACAGTAGTAACAGTACATTCATTAAGTCATTTGTGATCATAGAGAAAGGTTGCAGTTTTGAAATGAGTAAATATGATAGTAGATTAGTCTGGATTGGTACAAGAGCAGAGCCAGAAGTTGTTCAGATGTAAAAGAAGTTGTTTTTTAAAAAGATGAAAGGAGTCTAGAGAGGTAATGTGTGAGGGGAGGTTATTCCATAATTTGCCTACTGATTTGGAGAAAAGGCAGTTACCTGCAGAATTTGTAATTCTAGTTGTGTTGACTTGTAGCTTTTCAGTGGAGTGCAGCTGTTTCAAGTTATTATAGGGGGTCAAAAGGTTACTAAGAGCAGGTGTCTTTGCTGGTTGATATAGAATGTTGTGTGTTATTAAGAGTTGTTGATAGATAAGTTTGTTAGGAAGTTCCAACCAGTGTAAGTGTTTTAAGTTTAGACAATGGTGAGTTCTATACCGGGATGCTGTGGCAAAACGAGCTATATTATGGTAGGATGTAGTCAGTTTCCTAAGATTGCTTTTAGAGAGATTAGTGTAAATAGAGGAGGCATATAGTAGGGTTGAGATAAGATGTGATTGTGCTAAGGTGGTCCGTGCTTCTGGTGTAAGGAAGGGTTTAATTCTGTACAGTGAACCATCTTTTATTAACTGCTTTTATAGTGTTATTGATATGAAAATCATAGCTAAGATTATTATCAATAGTAACACCAAGCAGTTTGGTAGTAGAGTCGGGGGAGATGAGGGAATTATCACTTGCAGTAATAGTGAAGTTTAGTTGAGAAGATTTGTGGGTAGGTGAGAATAGTAGTAGTTTTGTTTTCTTGGGGTTGAGGAGAAGACATCTTTTTGAGAACCACTGTTCGACGGTAGAAAAGGTAGATTGTGTCAGTGACTGGAGTTCAGATTGAGTGGAAGCTGTGCAAATAATGGTAGAATCATCTGCATATTGTATACAGGTAGTGTTTTGATAGATGATTGGAGATCATTAATAAAGATAGAGAATAAGAGTGGGCCTAGTATAGATCCTTGAGGTACTCCTAAAGAGATAGGTAGTAGAGCAGATAGAGAGTTTTTCCATAGTACTGCTTGTTGTCGATTTTCAAGATAGGATGAAAACCAGGTTAAGGAAGAGAAATCCAGGGCAAGGGATTTTAATATGTGTAGAAGAAGTGTATGGTTGACCATATCGAAGGCTTTGACAGGTCTAGGAAAAGAGAAGAGGTTAGTTTGTTGTTGTTATGGTTACAGTTGATGGTGTTGGTAAAAGAAAGTAGTGCAGTGGTAGTACTATGTGAAGGTCTAAATCCATGTTGAGTGTTAGCTAGTAGGTTGTTATGAAGGAGATGGTTAAGTAGTTGTTTGTGTATACATTTTTCCATGATTTTAGCTAGTGGAGATAATAGCTATAGGGCTTAAAGTTTGAAAGGTCAGTGGATTTGCCTCCTTTGTGTAAGGGTATGATGTGTGATATCTTCCAGATTGCTGGAAAAGTACTTTCTTGTATGGATCTGTTTATTAGGATAGAAACAGGGTAGGCAATAGCTTTAGCTGCTACTTGAAGGAATTCAGCAGGAAGCTTATCTGCTGAGGGGGTAGTGGGTTTAAGTTTTGTAAAAGAGATTGTATGTAGGAGGTGGGTATGGGTTGAAGTTGAAGGGGAAGAAGGGAGTTGTTGATGTTACTTAAGAGCAGTTGAGAAGCATCAGGAGATAAGTGGTTAGCTAGACTTTGTATGGAAGTAGTAAAGAAGGTATTGAAGTTGTTGGCTATTAAAGAGGGATTATCAGGGTCTAAATTCTGTGGGTTGGGTGTAACTACTTTGCCTGGGGTAAGTAGATTATTGATAGTGGGCCAGAACTTTTTGGTTCTTTTTGGTGGATTGCTGGAGTTCAAAGTAATAATTTTTTATCTGAAAGGATGGCTTTTTGGTATTGTTTCTGAGCTCTCTAAAGGTTTGATGATCTGTTGGGTTTCTAGAGGAACGCCATTTTTCCAAGATTTATTTCTGAGTATAATTTTTGTTTAGTATTAGAGGTTAGTCAGGGTGCTGTTTTGGTCTTTGTTCTAATGGTACCACTTGGGGCATGTTGGTTTAAGATTGCAAGGAATGCTGAGTTGAAATGTTCAACAGCATTGTTAAGGAGAGGTGTTTTAGAGGGGTCCAGTTGTATTGTGAAAGTTCTATATGAAACTGTTCGGGATTACATTTTTTTTTGAATATAGTGTTCTATGAGAGGTAGGTAAGCTTAGATTAGTTTTAGCCTCTAATGACATAGGTGAGGGAGTGATCGCTAAGGTCATCAGGAAGGATGCCAGTTTGGTAGGTTTGAAGGGGGGAGTTTGTAAGAATCCAGTCTAAGGTGGTTTCTTTTTTGCTCTTATTATTTATTCTAGTGGGACTATCAATTAGTTGTTTGAAACCATAAAGGTTTATATGGGAAGTAGGGTTAGCATTGTTACAAGATTTCCAATCAATGTTAAAGTCCCCAAGGAATAGTGTTTCCTGATTGAAGTTATTAGAGAGTTGTTCAAGAAGTTGTTCTAAAGTGGGGATGTTATTTCCAGGGGGGAGGTATGCACAGATGATGTTTATGGCTTTAGTAGTGTTAATTTGAACTTTGGAGCAGATTATTTCAGCATTATAGTTTTGGGTAAGGGTAAGGTCAAGAAGAGTAAGCTTCAGGTTTGTTTTATGTAGAATAGCTACTCCACCTCCCTTCCTGGAGGTGCGATCAAGTCTAACAATGTTATATCCAGGTGGGGTAATTTCAATGTCTTTAATTGAAGGTTTTAGCCAAGTTTCTGATAAGCATAGAACATCAAATTTGTGTACTTCTAATAGGGCATGGAGTTGACTAATTTTGTTACAGATGCTACGTATATTGAGATGGGCCAAGGATAATAAGTTAGAGGGTGTAGTGGATGAAAGAGAGAGGGGTTTGTTATGATCTAAAGGTATATCACACACTTTGATATACAATACTGAAATCCTTCTAGGAAGAGATATACACCCTAATCCTGGCCACACCTATTACAATGAACACAAAGATAATTCTCTCCCACACAGTTCTGTAACCATACCTCTCAGCTGTACAGATTTTTTACAGAATTTCCAGATTTTTGCCTCATATTTTTGGTCTGTCCATCATAAAATTTGTGTTTTTCTGGCAAATTACTGAGTATTGAAGTCACTAAATAATGAAATTCATTTGAGTTACAGGCTTCATATCATTCAGAAAATGCATGCTAATACAAAACCTGTCATTCTAGCAACTTTCTAAGCTTATAAGAGCAATTTGTAAAGTCTCTCCCTATTTTTGAGCCTTTGTCCCTCCCAATATTTTAGGCTTTGTCCAGATTTATTGCACTAAGAGGTTGAGAGGTTTGTCTGAAACCCCAATAGGCAACTCCAACCCTGGTGATGAAATTTTTGCTGCAATAAATTTTAGAAGTATAAGAAATAAAATTGTGAAACTACATGCCTGCATTACCCCACATAAGCCTGATATTCTCACTGTAACTGAAACGTTGCTTAAACCCAGCATAAATTACTCTGAAGTTATATCTCCTCATTATAAGATCATCAGTAATGACCATATAAAGAGGAAAGATGGTGGCATTGCTTTAATATTTCCCAGTACCGGCCACATTTCCCCTTACAGCAAACCAACACCAAAATTCAGTTCAGCAGAGCTTCTTATTGCTTTCCTCACAATAAACAGTCATAAACAAATATATATCACTGTCCTTTATATCCCCCCCTGGCAACATGACAGTTATACTGAAAGATATCCTACATCAAATATCCATAACATTTCCACAAGAAAAAAATACTACTAGGTTATGTGAATTGTCAGTTTATTGGATATAAACTCTAACTTTTCTACAACTAGCATATATTGTATGATTTCACAAAAAATAATTAATAGCCCCACACATTATAGCAAGACATCAAATTCTCTGTTAGACTGGATCTTAGTATCAGACCCTAGTAAATACTCTATCACAGGTACAATGCCAGACTCTCTCAGTGATCATCTCACAATCTATATTATTAGACATCTCACACATCCAGTTAAACAGCATATTTATAAAACAACATGTACCCTTTTCAAGTTTAACCCAGAAATGTTCATTAATACACTATCATCTGTTAACTGGAGCTTACTAAAAATCCTCCTTAAGATGATGCTGTCGTTGAATTCAGTACAACTTTTCTAAATAGCCTAAATAGACTTGCACCTTCTAGAAGGAAGAGACTGAAAACAAAACATGCAATTTGGTTGTCTAGAAAGAGTAGAGTGCTAATGCAAGTTCGAGAAAAGGCATTGAAAGAATGGCAGAAATATAAAACCCCATTTCTTGAAAGCTTCTGAATGTTTCCCAATCATACTAAAAAAAACAAATAAATGAAGACAAAAAAACTGTACTATAATAACTTTCAGAATAATACTAAATACATCCCTAAAAAAATTTGGACATCCATTAAAGAAATCTTACATCCAGGCCAAATGTTCAACACAGAATCCTCTCCCAGTAACTCACCACTCGAAACTGCAATACAGTTCATCTCTTATTTTATAGATAGTATAGGTTCTTTAAGGATTCCTCAACTTATAATCCTAGCCCTGCCCAACAACCACATACCACCACATCCACTTCAAGCCTGTGACCAAATCCTATATAAAACTTCTTTTAAACAAACTTAAACTGTGCTTGTCTTCAGCTGATGACCTTTTAAATGAGTACCTAAAAACTGCAGCCATTAGCACTGAATATCCTGTATCAATCCTTATAAACAGGTCAGTCCAGGAATGCCGCATTCCCTGTCTCTGGAAAAAGTCACACATTATCCCTCTGCACAAAGGAAGAAATTCAACAGACATTAATAACTGTAGACCTATAACAATTTTATCTCCCCTCGCCGGGTATTTCTTCATTCATTATACTTCCTTACTCTCCCTTCTTCATTTACTTCCTTACTGCTATCTAATTCTGTTCCATGACTTTCTCTGTGAATGTACCATAAGCCTGTTTTCCCCTCACTTCATATTGCAATTCCCATTTGTATTAGAATAACTAACCTTTAATTTCTCTACAAACTGTCTAAAAATTTTCAAATATTAAATGACTGTCGTATATCTTGTATTGACGTTTAACTAATGCTTTGTCTAATTTGTTATAATTATTTAAATTGCAGATGTTTTTGTTATATTTTTGAAGATTGTAAAATTATTGTTCTTAAAATGTTTGGTAATAATTTGGAGGTTTCCCCCCCTGGGCCTCTACCCAGTTGGACTTCCAGTAATTAAATGAAAATAAATAAGTAAATAAATCTGTCATCCAATCTTAAATGCTAGTTAGCAATTCTGAGATTGTTTGTAAAGGAGATATAATCTGTTGATGCCAAGTGAACAGTGAGGTGCGTCATGTAACCCATATATTAATTTATCAGCATCTCAGCATTGTTCCACATCTTGTGCCGGTAACATTATTATAATTATTTTGCTTCCTATTTTTTGCTGTTATCATTTTCTCAAGGTAACATGGATCCAGGCAGTTTTCTTTACATTTAACTTTTGAAAGGCATAAATACAAAAACTGGAAATCATCAACTTTGACATGTTTCTATTTTATTTAAAAAAAAAAATGTACGAAGGTAATTAATGTTATCCAGAAAAATGAAAATGACTGAGGAATTCAGAGGGCATGGATGAACAATACAGTGATGCAATATACTTATACAGGGACTGTTACATTATTGTTTTAGAGTTGAAGCTAATTTGCTGAAATTACTTTAGATATTAAACAGGGCACTTTAGCTAAGTAAAGAGAATGGTAGCATATAAAACAGTTATTATTGCAATAAGCATTTCCTTATGTTAATGTTATCAAGTACTCATTCAGACTAGGCAGCATTTTTAAGTACTTACCTTGTCAGGATGAGCTAAGGACTGTATATATTTAGGCAACATGAATAATATTCTGGTATATTCAAGGCCATCATGGGAGTTTTTAAATGATATTTAATCAAAGATATAAGGTGATCCTAGTCAACCTTAACACTGATTCCATTGGACATACCAAACATGATCTAAATAGCTTATTTGCTAAAAATGTCCTTTATCAATTGATCAATGAAGCAATAAGACCAAACATAACAGACACTAATACTCTTCTAGATGCCCTTATCAACACACCTGCAACAACCTCAGTACTGCAACCTTCAAACATGAGTGATCACTCTGCGAAATCAATTGCTTATTCTATAAAACAACCCAACCCCAACCCATTCTCTAACATATTTGATCCAAATCCCAGGCCATCTCCTAAATGTCAAGACCATCATTAACAATGTAAACTGTATAACTTGCAGCATTCAACTGATTGAAATCATGACCTATGTATACACCTTGTTTATTGTAAATATTGTTTTCTTATGTATATATGTTTTATCTGCCTGTAAAATTGATTTACTTTTGGATTTTTCATATATAGGCCTCTACTGAATATGTTATTGTCTATTTGGTCTTTCCCTGTAAACAAACGTCAAACAAAAATAAATAAAGAAATAAAATTGTTTTCTTAGAATTATGTAGGCTTTTGTATAATATTATGCAGTATCATATCAAATCATTCTAGTTTACATTAAAAGAAATATTAATGTATAGCATATATTCATATTTTTGCATAAAAATGAATCGCATTCTGTCACTTACTACCTCATTTGAGTTAAGGTCCATTGCTAACCCATGTGCTGACTGATCATGTGAAATTCTGTTCCACAGTACTGACAAGTAGGTACTGCTTGTTGTTGTCTTTCGGCTTTTCCCGGTTAGGGGTCGCCACAGCGGAACTCTGGTCCGCTAATGATTGGCAATGGATTTTTACATGCCGAGTTGCCAGTCCTGACGCACAATCTTCAACGAAGGTACGCCCATTCACGCATGTCTCCAGACAGAAGACACTCTAGCTGAGAATTGAACGGGACAAAGTCTTAGTGAGGTGACAGCACTACCGCAGCACCACCACCGCAGTTGTACAAGTAGGTACTGCTTGTAATATTTATATTAATATGATAGTTATACTTGTCTGCATATTTTATTGTTACGCCTAAATATTTGAGAAGTAGTAGTTAATACTGGCTGTCACCAAGAAATTTTCCAGCAAGTAGATTGGTTGCTGAGACGAGGATTTTATAGTGTAATAGTTAGCACTCTGGACTTTAAATCAAGTGATCTGAGTTCAAGTCTTAGTGAAACCTGTCTTCAGAAAAGATTGGTGCTACTAATTCTTTTCCCTGACTTTCTTTCTAAATGTACCATAAGCCTATTTTTCCCTCCCTTCATATTGCAATTCCTATTTCTATTAGACTAACTTTTATTTCTCTACAAACTAAATTTTTTCTAAATGTTAAATGATTATTTTGTATCGATTTTTAACTAATCTTTTGTCTAATTTAATCATTTAGACTTTAGATTTTTTTTATTTTTGAAGATTGTAAAATTATTGTTCTCAAAATATTTGGTAATAATTTGGAGGTTTTCTTCCCTGGGCTTCTACCCATTTGGACTTCCAGTAACTAAATGTAAATAAATAAGTAAATAAATCTGTCATCCAGTCTTGAACCTTCCATTGCAAATAAGGTTCATGAGAAAGTGGTTTATATTTAGCTGATTACATGCTAGCCTATAGCATATTCTCTGCCTGTTTCTTTTCAAGTTAATAGATACAGCAGTTAGCTAATACAATGCAGCTGTGCAGAGGAATAAGTACATCTACCCAATCCAAGATTAAATTCTCTAAGCAGATTATTTTAGTTTTGATGCATTTCACAATGCAGGAAGGTGTCCTGCAATGCCTTGCTGTTTTTTTTTTTTGGGAGGGATAAAGACACCTACCATCTTAGAGGACTTGCTGCTCTTCAAGCAGATGTTAATTGTGATAGAACTGCATTATTAAAAATGTGTTATTGTATCATTTGAGAAGTCATCTACCCCATGAAACTAACACATTGACACTACAGACAATACACCTAAGAGCTGACCCAGTTACTCGGCAATTGGGAACTTGTGCAGACAGTGACAACTTTTGATGAATATGTGGCGTTGTCATAAGAAAGTCTTTCTGTGTTGCACAGCTTATAAACAAAGGGATTGTGTCTAAATCAAAGAATGTCTTTGTCCCCATTTACTCAGCCCTCAACTGGAAAAATCATTAAGTGTATTGCCCCCTTTGGCATGTATCTGTCCAGACACATGCAACAACTTGAACACCCATGGAGACACCTTACTAAAAAGATAAAAGGCTTGAACATGTCCTACTTGGACTAACTCAGAGAGCTCTGTCACTTTACTCGGTATCCCACAGACTGCTAAGAGTTGACCTGTGTCTTGCATACAAGGCATCCCCCATCCCAATACTGATGGATTTACCCTCATCAGCAAGTCAAATGACATCAGAATTACTCAGTCTAGGGATCTAAACCTCTTCTCCAACATCAACAGAATGGTTAGGAGGCAGAGGTATATCTTACATGGGATACTATTGCACTGAAACATCTTCCCCATCCTTGTCCATATTCAGGCAGAACACAACTTTGATCAGTGGATGGGAAACAGAAAATTTACCCCAGGACTGCCCCTTGTAGTAATAATGGACATAGGCAGCTCCTAAATGCTTTATTGCATGCATGGGTCTGCTCAAATTATCTGTGGTATTATCCCAGTTATTATCATTAAGGGTAATATATAGTTATCGATCATGGGATGTGTGAGGCCAATCTCTAACCAAATGGGATAGGTTAATTAGAGCATAAAAAGCGAAACTGGCTAGGCTTAAAATGTTTCACAAGGGCAGCTAGCCTAGTACTAACCTCTAAACCTGTGACCCTAATTACTACTTTCATTTTATACTATTGACCCTGAGGAGTGCAGTTGATCTGCATTTTATGGCTACCCTTCGTGCACCCATTTGGGTTTTGTCCTGACAAAGAGATTATAGTTTGGTATAACACACTACATTAAGCAGGTTTTTGTAATTACTAATATACCTGGCTCATAGTCATTGTCAAATGTGTGTTGTTGAATACACCATGAAGATTTGGATAATTGTTAGTCCATTCACAACAGCATGGCTACATTATTTGAAGAGAACAGGACACTATTTTAAGAAAAGATACAACTGTTTTTTTGGAATATGGGTTAAAAAAACTTTGATTAGACCACATATCTGGATCAGGATTTCGATGAAAGTCTCTAGATAATTATAGGTGGTACCTAATCCTTATTGGATGTAGGTCATGACACTGCCTAGTTTTAGCATTCTTGTACCTGCAGTTTGTTTAGACAGTGACTGAGACATAGAAATCTACAAGCCAGACCTAAGCTTTCCAGCAAAAACTGATTTTGCCACTTACTTACAAGAGGTAATGCTTAGATAATACCCTCCTTTGTACCATAGCAGCTGTGTACAGTGCCTACAGATTGGTTCCTGTAATGGCTTACCAAGCAGATATGGAAGATGGCTGTAATTACAAGGAAGCTATGCAAGGGTGTAATGTGCTGGCTTATATGCATGGTTAAGGAGACATGAAAAAAGCTGAGGTAAAGCACAGAAAGTGTTGGGCTAAGGGTGAGAAAAATGTGTTTGCATTAAACAGAAACAAACGAGGGTTATGAACAATAGTATATGATATAATATAGGGGTAAGGTCCAATGTGAATAAAATGAAAAATAATATACCAGTTTAACTGTGCAGAATGGAATAAAGGTGTAGAAAGCTGCAAACATTGTAAGGTAGTCACAGTTTTCAGAAGTGGATGTTTCTGTGTGTACTGTTTAAATGGAGAACATAGCAGAAGGTAAGATAAGACTATGATAGTGTAATATTTGAGAGGTTAAATGTGTTGTACAGGCAAAAAATAATCTTATTGCAAGCTTCCCGGCCTTGTCAATCCTGTCTATTCCCTCCCTCTTCCTCTTGAGAGTTTATTTATTCCTCCCCTGAGCTGCGGTGCCATCTTTAAATACTAAAAACCTCTGCCTGACTACACTCTGTTTCTGTCTGTCCCACGGGCATCCCTCAGTAGTGTGCACTTACTGCATGTCCCTTTCTAAAACCCCTGGCATAACTACATTATTTTCCTGCTTCTCAGTGAACTGCAGCTCCCCAGTGGTGCATAAATAAAAACAAACAGAAAGGTAATATTCAAACCAAAATGATAGGCTGCCCTATTTCTGTAGTTGCTAGCCATCTCACTGATTTGTTTTCTGTTTGGCAACTGCTGCTCCTCCCGGAAGGTGTAACCCGCTCCGTTCACCCTTCTGGCTCAATCCGCTCTCCTACCCTATCCCCAAATTTCACCCACCCCCACTACCTGTGCTTTTATACTTCCCCTGACTCTTTCCCACCCAACACCTCTCCAATCACAACACACCTAAGACAAACCCCACCCACCTGTAGATCTACATCACCCCAGACATCCACCCCTCCTATAATGCTCTACATAACATCTCTCCTATAATCCCATTTGCCCTACTAATCTCTCTCTTTTCTTACCTGTCTCACACTTTTTCCCAACCCTTGTCATAACTCTCACACACACTCCACTACATCTTACCATTAATCTCACTTCCCATCATACTCATCCATCTCACATGAACTCTTTACCTCTAACTCATTCTAGTTCTTCAAACCAAAACTGCTCCCAACCAAACCCCCCTGTACTTTCTTCTTAAATGTGGTACCAGAAAATCACTACGCTCACACAACACAAGCTATCCTTGCCCAACACACTGCCTCACTCTTCTACTCCACCATATCTCTCTCTCACCAGCCAGCGACATCCACCCCAATGCCGGACCCATAGCTAACATCAGCCTCACCAACCCTCCACTCAGCCCACAAACTCAAAGTTCATACGCCTTACAACACTTAATGCACAAAGCCTAAAAAACAAAATCCCTAACCTCCATGCCTGGCTCACCCATAACCACCCTGACATTACCGCTGTTTCTGAAACCTGGCTGAAAACCTATATAAAAGATAGGGAAATCCTACCACCAGGTTTCCAAATTATTCACGGCAGAACCTACAAAGAAGGACTTGGAGTAGCAATAATCTACCCCACCTCCCATACCATAACTCCTTACTCCAATAAAATACCAACCTTTGCCATTGCTGAAATTATAATAGGTTTACTAAAAATAAACAACAAGTCCATATGTACCGCTGCCCTCTATATTCCCCCTGGTGATAATATCAAAACTCTTGAAATCATCCTGTCCTGGTTCTCCTCCAATATAAAAAATGAAAGCTATATACTCAGTGATACCAACATCAACTGGAATACTATTAACTCTGAAGCCCCATCCCACAATATCAACCTGTACCAACTTCTCCCAACTAATACAGTCTCCAACCAGACCAAGTAAAGACGGTACCTCTGGTACTGTCATTGACTGGTTCCTAACAAATCACCCAAACCTTATCACCAAAGTCGGAACATTACCTGATCCTCTCAGCGATCACCTACCAGCCTTCACTGACTGTCTCCCATCTCCACTGCATAAACAACACCACTACATCCAAACCCGCAACCTCTCCTTTTTTCAACCTTCTAACTTTCTCCAAATGCTTAAAGCATACTGACTGGTCCCCTCTAAAAACCCTTCATCTAGATGATGCCGTTTCCTACTTTAACCACTCATTCCTAACCCTTCTCAATCAGCAAGTTCTCTTCGAACCAAATGCAACAAAACCAATCCCTGCCCATGGTTATCAAAAGATACTATACTAGCCTTGCACCAAAGGGACAAAAAATGGAAACAGTATCAAAAACATCAAAACCCTAACACCCTCCTAGAGTATATACAACTGCAAAACTCCATAAACAAACTAATAATTAAAGACCACAAAGCCCACTACTCCAAACTCCAGTCCTTGTACTTAACAAATCCCCCAAAATTTTGGGACTCCATCTCATCCATGCTGCATCCTGGCAACAAAGAAAACCCCTGCCCAGACCCCAACCTCTCCAACCTTGAAACAGCCAGCCAGTTCAACTCATTCTTCATAGACTGCATAACTAAACTATCAGCCTCCTTCCCACCCCCTTCTCCACCACCACTCCCTCCTGCCCCAACCACTACCCCAATCATCAACCCTCCTCCACATCCTTCTGCCTCAAGCCCATCCCCACAAGCACTATAAAAAGACTTCTCCTCAAACTCAAATCCTGTTACAATGCACCCGACAACCTTCCACCCACCTTCCTCAAACAATCTGCAGACAGCATTGCCTATCCCATCTCTATTCTTATAAATAGATCCATACAAGAATCATACATCCCTTCTATCTGGCGCCATGCTTACATCATCCCCCTCCACAAAGGTGGCAAAAATACTGATGCCACCAACTTCAGACCTATTGCCATCCTTTCCCCTCTTTTTAAAATACTAGAGAAAACAATACAAGCACAACTCATGGCACACCTAACACTAAACAATCTCCTCTCCCCTACTCAACACAGCTTCTGCCCTGGCCACAGCACCATGACTGCCCTTCTTTCCTTTCTTGAAATCATAAACCTCGATTGTGATGCAGGCAAGTTCATATCTACACTATTCCTAGTTCTGTCAAAGGCCTTTGACACTATCTCACACACCCTACTTATATCCCAACTCTCCACCCTACACCTCTCTCCCACCACCATCGCCTGGTTTTGCAGCTCCTTGTCCAACTGCCAACAAGCTGTCCAATGGAAAACTTCAACCTCTCCCTTCCTTCCCACACTCACAGGTGTCCCATAAGGTTCCGTTTTTGGCCCTCTTCTCTTCAACCTATTCATTAACAACTTTCACCAATCCATCCCAGACTCGTCTATCATCCAATGTGCAGATGGCTCAACAATCATCTGCTCAGCCTTCTCCCCCTCCAAGCTCCTAGCAAAAACCCAACTAGACTTCTCCAAAACAGAAACCTGGATGCAGTCTAACAATCTGGCACTAAATGCAAATAAAACCAATCTAATGCTTTTTCCCGTACCAAAAACTCCATTGACAAATCCACATTCACCATACAGAGCCAAAACAACACCCTCCTTGAAATTGTTCCCAACACCAAGTGTCTTGGCATCATTATTGATGAAGAACTAAAATATGACACCCACATTCACTCCACAATCAATAAAATTCACCAAAAGTTAGGTTCCCTCTACAGGCACAACTGCTTCCTAAGCCTCTACCCATCATATTCTTGCATACATCTTCCTACTCCCCTCCCTTATGTATGGTGTTCCTCTTTAAACTAATCTCCTTCTTGGCCTTCGGTCCAAACTTGAATCATGCTACCACAAGATCTCCAAATCTGCAACCAATTCAAAAAACTCATCCCACCACTGCCACTCTCTCCTCACCCTCAACTGGCTTAAACTACCCAACTACCTCAGTTACCTACAACTCACCATTGCCCACAAGCTCATCTTTAAACCTGCCAACTGCCCAGCTCATGCTACTTCCTTAAAACCTTACATTCCCAACCGCTCACTCAGATCCACAAAACAAATTCTCCTTCAGGTCCACAAGCCTGCATGACCTCCTGGCCATCTACTGCTGTCCCACTCATTAACAAAACAGTGGAACTCTCTCCACACACACCTACACAACCTACCTAACCATATAAATTTCAAATCTCAGCTACTCTCTCATCTTTCTTTCAAATGGGAATGCCCTTGCCATGCTCCAACTTAAACCCTCCCCCCATTCCATCTTGCACTTACTCATCCAACTACCTGTACTATTACTTCATCCCACCCAAAACAATCCCTCCCCTGCTAAAAACTAATTTTCTCTTTAATATCTATTGTACTATACTCTCCAATCTCAAATATACTATTACCCTCTCCATGCATAGTATTTTCCTAACCTACTAATGGCTAGTAGCTATATATTTTGAAATGTTAAATCTACAATTGAATTTATAACAAAAATATTCACTTTATGTAAATGTTGAAATTTCTGTATTGAATTATGTCTTTTCATTTTTGTAACATTGTGATAAGCTCCATGATATTTGTAATTTACTTATCTGTAAATGTTTAATTAGCTGTATGAACTGTGTCCTTTTGTAACATGTGAAATGTAACCTGCAATTATTGTGGAGCTTTTCTCCCCAGGCCTCCACTGAAAACGGGCTCTTCTTGGCCCAGTGGACTTCCTCGGTCATCAAACTTAAATAAATAAATAAAATAAAAAGTGTTACATATGTACAGAACTGAGTGGATATAATACATTTCATAAAAAGTATATTTACATCAACATATGGAGCTTTTGCATTGTGTTTTAGAGAGGATTTACAAATTAATAATTGAATTTGCAATCAGTTTAATTATTTACTCAGTAATTAGTTGAGTCAATGGCTTTGTGCTATTTCTGTGCAGTTCATTGTAGTGTACCCTCCAAGTGTAGTGAAGGAGATGGGAAAACATAAAAAGAGGTTACATATAGTAGGATGCACTGGGCATATTTGGTATATGAAACATCAAATAAAGTCTTACTACCTAAAGTACCTAAAAGAAAAGTGACAGCTTGGTACCTGCATTCAGGTAGATAGACAGCTAGCAGATCTTATAACTGCTAGGCAATATGTCTTAGGAGCGAGGATGAAAAAAACATTTTGTTATGCACTAATGTGTGTCAACTTCATTGCTAATTACTTTAGCTAACGGTGTGTGAAGAACAACTCCTGCCTATATATCTCTTCGATAAATAAGCACACACACACACGAGGTAGAGACCATGCCTCATGCATAAAATGTACTTTATGATGGTATTTTTCCAGTACAGAATCAGTTGATGAAACCTTTCAAAAGTTGAGTTAAACTGTTAATGTCTTATTTGTAGCTATTTTAATATTATCATAAGACTTTATTACTAATTTAATTAAAATAGTGATCATTTTATTCTTTTGCACTTTATTTCTATATAAAAGAAAAAAATACTGCATTTTTAGTTTCTTATGCATCTGTATCCAAGTTCTGTCAATTGTCTCAGGGTATTTATCATAGACCATGCTTCATTTATACAAACACACTTGAAATTAGCAGCTTTCTGAATTGTTTGATATGATTTATTTAATTATTATGAGTAAAAGGGAAAGTCTATCAATTAAGGAGTGAAAGATTCCAATAATTGTATAGGGTTTCAGTGGAATTAAATAAGTTGACAAACGGACAAATGTAGCAGAGATAGAACAGCTGCATGGAGCTACCATAAAAGAAATGCAAAAAAAAGGAAAAAAGTGCCCTGTGGGTGGGTAGTAGGTGACTCAAAATTCCTCTAACTGTATAGTAAAACCATCTTTTTGTCATAACCTTATTCTACACCTTCAGAAGGATAGTGCACCTTTATACATCGCTATTTAGTATGTTTTTTTTCTCAGATCTATACCATGTTGCTGTACCATACTATGCATTTAATTGTTGATATATTGTAATTGCAGCATTCATTTAGGAGGAAAAAGCATTAGAAAAATTCTGACTGAGATTTAAATCAAGTACTTACGGAAGCAAGCTGTGTTCTTTCCAGGAATTATATTTGCACGATATGGACGGTCATGGAAAGAACAAAGAAGATTTATACTGTCTACCTTCAGGAATTTTGGACTAGGGAAGAAATCACTGGAAGACAAGATAACTGAGGAAGCTGGATTTTTATGCACTGAATTCCAGATGCAGAAAGGTAAACTATTAATTAAAAAGCAATGATAATTAATGCATTTTTTTTAATCAAAACTGAGGTTTGTAGACATTAACATATTATACCATAGTAACGTATTTTATATATGTCATGTAAATGTTAGTCAACAGTTCTGAGATTGTTTGTAAAGGAGATATAATCTGTTGATGCCAAGTGAACAGTGAGGTGCGTCATGTAACCCATATATTAATTTATCAGCATCTCAGCATTATTCCACATCTTGTGCCGATAACATTATTGCAGTTATTTTGCTTCCTAGTTTTTGCTGTTATCATTTTCTCCAGGTAACATGGATCCAGGCAGTTTTCTTTACATTTAACTTCTGAAAAGCATAAATACAAAAACTGGAAATCATCAACTTTATGACACGTTTCTATTTTATTTTGAAAAAAAATGTAGGAAAGTAATTAATGTTATCCAGAAAAATGAAAACGACTGAGGAATTCAGAGGGCATGGATGAACAATGCAGTGATACAATATAATTATACAATGACTTCTACATTATTGTTGGCAATGTAATTTGCTGAAATTCCTTTAGACATTGAGAAAGTGTACTTTAGCTAAGTAAAGAGAATGGTAGCATATAAAACAGTTATTACTGCTATAAACATGTCCTTATGTTAAAGTTATCAAGTACTCATTCAGACTAGGCAGCATTTTTAAATACTTAACTTGTCAGGGTGAGCTAGGGACTGTATATATTTAAGCTATATGAATACTTTTCTGGTATATTCAAGGCCATCAGGGGAGTTTTTAAATTATATTTAATCAAAGATATAAGATGATCCTAGTCCGTCTCAACACTGATTCCACTGTGCATACCAAACATGATCTAAATAGCTGCTTTGCTAACAATGCCCCCTAGCAATTGATCAAAGAAGCATTAAGACCAAATATAACAAGCGGTAATACTCTCCTAGATGCCCTTATCACCACACCTGTAAAACCTCAGTACTGCAAGTTTCAAACATGAGTGATCACACTGCAAAATCAATTGCTTATTCTTTAAAACAACCCAACCCACTCCCCAACGTATTTGAATCAAATCCCAAGCCATCTCCTAAATGTCAGTACCATTGTTAACCAATATGATAGTAATGGTTATCTGCATATTTTATTGTTATGCATAAATTTTGCAAAGTAGTAGTTAATATTGGCTATCACCAAGAAATTTTCTAGCATTTTGTATTGTCATTTGATGAAGTAAAATACTGTACAAACACACATGGTTAAAGTTAATGGAAATATTAATATGGCATATATTCATAACTGTGCACAAAAAATTTATCTAACCTACGGACCATTCAGTGTGGGTCAAGAGCCATGTGCGATCTCTGTGTTGATTAAGTCTATGAAATGCTTTCCACTGTGCTTCCAAATAGACACTGCCTAAGATATTTACATAAATATTGTATTTATGCACATTGAATATTTTATTGATACACAAGTGCAAAATATCTGCAAAGTAACAGTTGTTCTAGCAATATGCAGACTTATAATGATAACTAATTCTAAGTGACTCTCTGCTTCTCTTCAGCTATTTCCGTATAAATGCACATTTCTACTTAATATTTTTTGTCAGATGAAACTCCTTGAATGTTCTTCATACTACCAAAATATACTTTCATCTTCAGCTTTAATTGTTTTTATGTGATCCAACATCATCTTCTTTCTTTGTGGAGTCTTACACTACTGTTATTTAAATTAAATAACTGTCACTGTGATATCACTGTCCTGAAAAAGTAGATTTACACATTATGACAGTCTTAGTTACTTCAGTAGGAGCAATCTTTGAAGTAAAACAGCTTTCTTTTTAAACTTTACTCCCGCCTGCACACCTCACTTCACTGTGTCATTTAGATGGCAGGGGTTACTTACCTGTTATAGAACACCTGTGAAGGATCCATCACATAACTGAGGTACTGCTGTCTCTGCAGAACCAGGAGAAATAATTAAAAGGCTCAGAAAATGCCAACACCGTTAATTAGTTACAAAACACAGTGTAGGTCACCCTTTAAATACACTTGAGTGGGAACTGAACTCTGATGACTAATTTAAGCTGATGCCATCTAGACCTTCACAGATTCCATACCATCTGCTTGGTCAGTCCTTGGTGATATCAAATCTGCCTCTCTGGATAGAAGAGCTGGGGGAAGCAGCCCACATAACACAGAGGTAGAACAGAGGAAAGGAGTGCTCTGCAGACTAATAAAAATAACAGCAAGCATAATTTTTTAGTATTGGCTATCTTGCAAAAGAGAAGAAGAAAATGGGTTTGCTGCCACTGCATGCCAGTGAGTGTAAGCACTGTGAGTGTCAGTGGTGCAACAGGTATCACACTAACCTTTGGTGCAGCAGGATGTGGGATCTATTCTATCAACAAATAGATTGGTTGCTGAGCAGATGGTTTCATAGTGTGACAGCACGATGGACTTTGAATCTAGTGATTTGAGTTCAAATCTTAGTGAAACTTCTAAAAAAATGGGGCTTGGTATAATGGTTAAGGTGTTTGACCTACAGACACTCTGAACAATGTTTAACTCTCTCACCATTGAGAAGGATTTTGGTTAGGCTTATAATGGCCTATTTGGAAAGCTGGCCTAGTAATTAGCTACGAACTTATGAAACTAAGGAAAAGGGAAAATGAACATTTTAGTCAAGATGTGTTAGCTAGGCAGGTAGCTCTCAAGGATAGAGTTTGGCTGCAGATTGTAGTTGCAAGTTTGAATCTCATGTCCTCCAATCTGTGTTCAAAGATGTTAGCACCTGTATTTAACACTGAAAGATGTTGTTTACATTGGATAGTTGGTGCAGAGGGTTATTACTTAGATCACTAGTTCTTGCAGTACAAGCTTCAGTTCCCTCTTCCTCATTTGATTATTTTACGACTTCTCCTGTGGCACTGGCTGCTGATACTGTGCTGTCTAAGACTGTGTAACTAGATAGGTTGGTGGTTCAAATCCATCAGTGCTTGAATAGTGTGACTGTGTTTATTGAGCAGAGAAGTTGGCATAATGGTTAAGGTCTTTATCTCACAGATACAAGTACAAGGTTTGATTCTAACCTCTGATTGTTGGCTAGGTTTGTAGCAGTCTGCAAAAGTATATCTTAATATTTACCTAGGAGGAAGTCTGAGGCACACATATGTCCCATGTCACATTCAGCTTGCATAAACTAAAACACTGCTGGTGATTTCCTGCTGGGTGAGGAAAGTAAACCTATATATAAAATTATATATATGATATATATATATATATATATATATATATATATATATATATATATATATATATATATATATATATATATATATATGATATATATATGATATATATATATATATATATATATATATATATATATATATATATATATATATATATATATATATATATATATATATATATATATATATATATATATATATATATATATATATATATATATATATATATATATATATATATATATATATATAGAGAGACACACACACACACACATATATATATATATATATATATGTGTGTGTGTGTGTGTGTGTGTGTGTGTATATATATATACATATAGAGCCCTTCCTTGACCATCTTAAAATGCAACCTAGATAAATGGATGGGTGACTGCAAATTCACTTCTGTGGTGGTGCCCATGTCCCTCCTGGACAGAGGAAGTTTGTATTAACTACCATAGTCCCTAACCTCTGTGAACTTCACTCACCTAACCACAGACAATTGAGGCAACTCAGGATGAATATTGCTAGGCTTGTAATGGCTTAAGAGCCAGTAGCCTAGTAAACTTCTATGAACCTATGAACTGGGGGGTTAGCCATATACTTTGATGAAACACCAACACAAACATGTAAAGAAAGTTATTGAAAAATGTTATTATTTAGTCTTGTCTTCCCTATACACTGCAAGCGAAGGAAAATGTAGTGCTCTTAAGCTTCAAAACTTTGAAAAAAGGAGATGGTAGAAAGTCTGTTTGCACATCACTTGCTTCACTGTTGTTTGGTTATTTGTGCATACATAGATTTTTCAGTATTGGATGCTGATGGATTTGTGTTACTATATCAAAGCTGATGGTAACAAGTCTCTCAGAAATGAAATAGCAGCACTAAAACAGCAATAAATTGGAAAAATGTAATTCTAGTAAAACAGTAACATAAATGGTTAATAGCTTTATTATCTAAATATCATAAATAAAAATAACATCAAATTAACAGTCAAAAGGGTTTTGAAATGAACTGTACACATAAGGTGACAACGCCTATAAAAGTCATAACTTAAGAACACATTTAATCATAGTTTAATCATTTTAACTTGGAGGATGATTAGCTTTTAGTTCCAACTGACAGTGTATTTCAAACATGTTTCTAGCACACTGTTTGTAGTCTCCACTTTGATGTCCACATCTGTGTTTTCTAATACACTGAACATATTTGTAGTTAGCACAACATTGTATTATAAAAAGTAATATTTTCACCTTTTTTATGTTTTTTTGTTTATATGGATCTCTTTATAACCTTCTTTTGAGTTGCTCCTTTTAAAAAAACAATATATGACTTAGCATCCCAGTTCAAATTGTTGCATTTGTGAATGTGTGCTTATTTATATTACTTTTCCCAAAACAGATATACTACATATCTTACATACTGTTCACAAGTTTTGAAAGTTTCCTAATTATAAACTAACTTCAATTTAGCCTGTGCTTTGTTGTCCTTTCTCAGAATTAGTGTTTAAGCCTTGTTTTAGATTTTTTTGCATTTAAACGTAAATATATGCAAGAATCTATTAGTTTAACTTATTTTCAAAATCCTAGTCTCTTCCTTGAAAACAGTCAAGGGAAGTCTTAAGAAAAAAGGATGGATATTAGCAGATGGAATCCTTTTAATATACTGTTCATGTCACAGACTTCCATTTTTAAACATTTTTCCTGTGTTGTTTTCTTCATAATATTTCCTCTTTCTGATTCTGATTCCTAATTATTTTTGTCATAGTCAGTATAGTGCTTTGTCAAAAGTTATGGCATTTCAGACCTTGTATAATTTTTTTTTGTTTGGAAAAGTTAACTAAAAAAATTAATATTTGTCTTCTTTATTGCTTAATTACTTGGCCGGATAAACATTGCTGTATCTGTTATTTGGGTTAGAGTTTCAGTGACAAGTAAATTCCAAACTCTAATAATAAGACTGTTTTGAACACCTAAGAGTATGTGGAAAAGGTGAAATTTTTATATCAGTATTATAATAGATATTACTATCATAAATGATCCCGGACTACTCGCTAACATCTTTACAGATAATTGTTTTTTTACAGTACATCCATTGTTAGTAAGAGTATAAAATGTATTAGATGGCTTAGGTAAGTCGCCCCGTTATTACTAGGTGAACAGTAAACAAAACAGTCAGCAAAATCAAGTAGCCCTGTGATGCAGGCCCAGATGTTTTAACTTCTTTTTAACAAACATTTGTGATTTTCTGATTCTATGTCTGACGGATTTGGTTCATGATTCATAAAAATTTGGTTTGCTCCCACTGAGTAGAAGGAAGTGGCTGTCATTTCAATACCTAAGAATAACATCTGTTGTAGAGTGGATGACTACAGACCAATTAGTCTGACTAATATTCTAGGAAAATGTTACAAAAGACAATTAATTTCTTTACAGTGCTGGAATTTATTCCAATATGGCTTTGTTTCAGGTAGTTTGTGTTTAACGAAACTGATGAGCTTTTACAATAATATAACTACAGCATCTGATGTCAATTTTCATTCTGTCCTCAAGTGATGGGTTCGGATCCGAGCCCTTGGATCTCACTCAGCCACTGCACAAACTTGTGGCAACTTTGAACTCTCAAGCTGCTCCCTTACCCCAATGCACCAACCCCTGTTACCTCAGATCTCGTTTGCCACCTCTAGGTGAACGATGTGCTTTCTGTTGTCTCTCGAGCTACTGATGAGTTAAGTGACTTTTTGTAATTTTTTCTTTAACTTTATCTCACTATTTAAATCCTTTTCCTTTTGTACTAATGTACTGTTGATACTATTATTAGTATATCTCTCTTTTCTCTATTTTTCTCTCCCTTGCCTGTACTGTAGATATGTTCACATAATTTTTACTACCTTTGTAGGTAGTTTTTCAACCTTTACCTTCTTTCTAAAATAAAGAAATCTTCTTCTATACACTTTTTCTGATATGTGTATGTATATATCTATATATATATATATATATATATATATATATATATATATATATTTATATGGGTCTACTTCATAATGTCGAACTTTCAAAATGCCGACTTTCATATGGCTGACACCATATGACCAACATTCCAAAAGATCGACATTCTGAAACAGTACTGTTAACTCATAAAAAGCCCCCCTACACCCCCACACCCCCCGCTACTTAAATATTCTCACTCCGAGATCGCACTACAGTGCAGGAAAGGGGAAACTCCCGTTTCCACACTGTATTGGGATCTCCTCTATCATCTGTCGGCCTTTCAAACGTTTGATCATATGGTGTCGGCCATATAGATAGATATATGGGCTCACTTCAAAATCTGGAAAGCCCAAAATCCTGAATCCCAAAATCCTGAGTCCAAAATCCTGAAAGTTCAAAATACTGAAAACTCAAAATACTGAATCTCATAATATCGAAAAAGACACAGGATACCAACTATATTCCAGCACAAGTACATACAGAAACCTATTACGCTTCTCCAACTGTAAGTGGTGGGGCAAGCTCCCTGCACCCCTACCCCCTGCTGCTTAAATATATCAACTCCGAGTTCACACTCCACAGAACAAAACGGCAAACATACCATTATGTACTTCATGACTGCCTGTTGTAACCTTAGTCATGTCACACATGGAGGAGGTTCCCCCAGGGGCAAAGGGGGGAACTCCAGTGGTAGAAACATCTCTTGTTGCAGAGGTGGCCCACAGAACCAAGGATCCAGAGTTTCATTTTTTTGCAAACCCTTCATCGCTGCTGAAAAGAGGCTGAGTTGTCCACCTCTGGAGGCAAGCAGGGATTGTTTGTCCCTGCAGCAGAGAGCCTGGCTAAAATAACAACAGATACTTGGTTGCAGAGGATCATTTCCAGAGGTTATATAACGCCATTTTTCCTTTGTCCTTCCAATTCAAGAAAATCCCTTGAGGTTCCACCCAGTCAGAGGTAATAAGCAGCAATTCAAATACAAAAGCTGCTAGACAAAATACTCTTCCATCATAGGTTCATAGGTTCATACTAGGCTATCTGCCCTAGGGCATTTATAAGCCTAGCCAGAGTGTGCTTGGCTTTCGCCACCCATTTTAAATGAATTTTGCTATGCCCTTTTTCGAGGTTAGTATACTGTGCCTCTGTCTAACAGTGACACAGAAGTGATACCCGGGGTAAACCTACGATCTCCCATCCACTCATCAAGATTCCTCTTAAAGAGAGTCAATGAGGGACTCTGCCTAACCTGGACTGGGATTTTAGTCCAGAGTGAAGGGAGCCTCTGTGTTATGAATCTGTCCCTCCAGCATGTCCTATTTATTTCAGTGCTGAGGTTCAAGTCTCTCGAGTGCGTAGCTCAATGGGATTTGGATTTTCTGAGGTGCAGCATGTCCATTAATTCCGGGTTGGACATGGCTTTATACGTCAGGCACAGATCGCCTCTGAGCAGGCAGTATGCCACTGAGTAGAGCTGGAGTTTCTTTAACCGGGCAGCATATGGCATCTGTTTGAGCCCTTTGATCCTCTTGGTGAGGTACTTTTGGGATCTTTTCAGTTGCTGCAGGTGTCTGGTAAGGTACATCCCAAAAGGGGCATCGTACTCAATTATGGGCCTGATGAGGGATGAGTAAAGAGGCACGATGACCTCCCCTGATCTAGATGTGAATCCCTTCATGATTACGTGGGCTATATAAAATGTTTTTCTAACCACTTTGGCCACGTGGTTTTCAAATGAGAGATTGCTATCAACTTGGGTCCCCAGGTCCCTAATTACTTCTTCCATACTTAATGGATTACCACCTATGTGGTAATTTGTGGGCACTTTGTTTTTGCCAAAGGGGATGACTATACACTTTTTGGCGTTTAGCTTGAGGCCATGGCTCTGGCACCAGTTGTCTGTTTCTATGAGGCCCTTTTGTAGGATGCTTGTGTCAGCTGGAGAGTCGATTATGGCGCCTAGTTTGCAGTCCTGTGTAAACTTGGTCAGCCACAGTCCTTCCGTATTGGACTGTACCTCCGAGAAATATATACCGAACAAGAGAGGTCCCAGGACTGAGCCTTGTGGGACGCCACTTGTAACTGGTTTGGAGTCTGACATGGCTCCAGCAATTCTAACCATGTGGGTTCTGTCCTTGAGCCAGTTTGCAACCCATCTAGTGACATAGGGGTTTATATTTAAGCTGGTGAGCTTATCTATAATGCCCGAGTGGGGTATTGTATCGAAGGCTTTTGCGAGGTCCAGGTAGGCTGTGTGGACCACCTTCCCCTCGTCAATGGCCTTGGTGACTGTTTCAAAGAAATCGACCAGGTTTAAGGATCTGCCCTTAACAAAGCCGAACTGGGTAGGATCCAGTGTCTGTAGGTCCCCAATATCTTTATTTATGAGGTCCATGATGATCCTTTCCATAGCTTTGCAGACCAAGCTAGTCAGGCTTGTGGGGCGATAGTTTCCAGGATCCATTGAGGCACCACTTTTGTGGAGAGGGACCACTGTTGCTGTACGCCACTCTTTGGGTACATATCCTGTAGTTAGGCTGAGATTGAACAGTAGTTTTATGTTTGGGTTTAGCTCTTCTTGAAGTTCATGTAGGATGCAGCCCAGGACACCGTCTTTTCCCATTGATGCTGTGTTTTTTGCTTTGGAGAGGGCGGCTCTTACCTGAGCATCTGAGATGTCAGGGGGGCAGTACTCTGCTGGGATAGATATTTGCCCTTTTGGTGGGGAAGCGGGGGGGGGAGAAGTTTGCGCTGAACCTGTCAGCTAGGATGTTGGCAATGTCTGTGGGTTCGGTGTATTTTTTGTCATTTTGGACTAATTCTGAGCATATCTGGGAATTCCCACCCAGTTTCCTAACATAACTAAAGAAAGCCTTGTGATTATCCTTAGTGTCCTGTGCAAATTTTTCTCTCGAAGCTGGCCTTGGACGATTTATGAGTGCTCGTAGTTTTTTGCTAATACTGATCAGAGATGCCTTCCCTTTTTGGGATTTTGCTCTATCATGTAGTAGCTTCCTCCTTCTATTGTATAGTTTGTTTATGGCTGGGGTCCACCAGACAGGATGCCTGCCTTTGGAGGATCGGGTCTTGGTTTTATTTGGGATTGCATGATCCATGCATTCCTGAAGGTGTTCATAGAATGCATTTATAAAGGATTCTGCGGTCTGGGCCATATTTTCCACAGGCCTGGGGGCTTTGAAGGATTCCACCTCAGTTTTGAGGAGTGTGAAATTTGCTTTAGAGAAGTTTTTCACTGTGGTTTTCTGGGCAGGGGGTGGAGTCGGGATGTGAATATCCAGTGAGATTAGTTTATGGTCTGATCTTACCAGTGAGGGATACACTTCTGGTCTGGAGCATAGAGCCCCCATGTTGGTGATGATCAGGTCCAGTATGTTTTCCCCTCTTGTGGGAGTGGTAACAAGTTGTTCATAGCATTTGAGCTTATAAATTCTAGGAACTTTTGGGCTAGGGTGTTTGAGCTACAGTAATGATCCCAGTCTATGTTTGGGTAGTTGAAGTCGCCCAATATAATGGTGTTTGGAGAGACCTTCATATTTTCCAGTGTTCTCAGGAAGGCCGAGTGGGGTTCCCGGGTTTGGGAGGGTGGTCTGTAGCAGGCTATAAACTGGAAGGCAGTTTTGCCCAGTGTTAGTTGCACATGGATAGTCTCTGATGCTTTGCGCTG
This sequence comes from Protopterus annectens, assembly GCF_019279795.1. NCBI lineage: Eukaryota > Metazoa > Chordata > Ceratodontiformes > Protopteridae > Protopterus > Protopterus annectens. The sequence continues at coordinate 1,294,633,124 of NC_056725.1, read as the reverse complement.
TGACACCAACCTGGAGATGTGGGTATCTGTGACGAATATTGATACTCCCTCTCCTTTTGTGGTTCAGTCCAAATTTTCGGGCCAAAAAGCATGGTATGAGGTATAACCTGGTAGTGCTGGGGTGCTCTCCGGAGCCTTGAACCAGGTTTCTGTTACTGCACAGATATCGATGTTCTCCATACTAAGGAGAGTTTCAAGTGCGTGCATCTTGAGGTTTAGACTTCTGGCGTTGAGTAGCATTACTCTTAGTTTCTTATCCGTTGTGATACCTATGGAGGTGGGTTTGTCTTTTGAGCCTTGCCTACAAAAGGCACTATAGGGGTGGCAAGAGCCTTTGCCAATATCCGAAAGCCCAGGGGTGATAGCTGCAAGCCATCTCTAGCGAAGCATCGTGGCTTGTCGAGCATGTCATATCAGGCTGATGGGCATTGGATCCCCTTTGAATGACATCAATACTTAAGCCAATTGTTGAAATTGATCATCTTGTCTTCATATTGTGGCATCATTCTTGGTGAGGATAAGATGCTACTCAAGGTCAGGGTCATACCGGCCTGGGCTACATGCTCAGAGAGCTCCTCTGTCTCTTTTCATGTAGTCCAGGGAGGTACGTCTCAGGTCATTCACATCAGCATGGACAATGACTGAGTCATATTTGTACTTGCCTTGGAGTGACCTGAGTGCTTGTGTTATGTGGCAGATCCTAGCGCCCGACAGGCAGCTCACTATGACCTTCTCCTTGTTCAGCCTGGTGAGCGGGACGTCAGTGTGCCTGACGATAGAGTCTCCTATTACAAGTGTATCAGGTGTGTTGTTTAGCCTTAAGGGCTGTGACTGTTTGGCACACTGGCTTTGTGAGCTGTGTGTTGCACGTGTTTTGTTTTGGAGTAGTGGTTGCTTGGGTGTCTGCTTTGGAGGTCTCTGCTGCTTAGGCAGATTTTTATTTAGAGCCTCCGAGTATTTTTTTTGTGTTTGGTTTGCTGTCGTGGTAGGTCTGTGTGAGACTGGAATTGTAGTGAGTGTGGTTTCCTTCTCCTCCTGACTGGTTACGCCAGTACTGAGTTGAGAGAGCTTAGCCTGCCTCCAGTTTGGCTATATGGTTGCATCTCTCACATGTGTTGGAATTTGTTGGGAGGAGGAGAGGGTTGTCTGTGTACATGAGGCAGTTGTAACATTGCCTGAAGATTCCCAGATTCACCAGCTGGACCGGAGAGGAGATTGACAACTGACCTTTGGACATGCTAGAATAGTATTGGGAATTCCTTTATAATTGAAAAAAAGGGCCAATGGGGAACAAGGTACTCAAGGGGAGTTTGTGAGGGTGTAGTGCTTTTAATTTTTTAGTGCTGACTTGTATAATTGCTTTAGTGAGCAAGTGCCAGGCTTTAGAGTAGGAATAGGGTGTTTATTATGAGAACTAGATCAGTTCTAAGGGAAAAAGTAAAGAGCAGACTCTGTGGAGCTGAGAATGGTTTAAACCCAATTAAGCGGAGCTGCCCGATGCTGCGCTATGTGCAAAATCACGCCAAAGCGGGTTTTATACAGGGGGACTTGAAAGAGCTAGAAATTGGCCCAAAACGGCCCATAGACTATCAGATTCTTGTGCTGGAAACACTCCTCCAGGGATAGATAGGCTGCTGTAAGCTCCCCACTGCCACTGGTGAACAAAGAAGCCTCTCTTTATCCAAGAAAGGAAATGGGCAACACAGGAACTTTCCAAAAGTACAGAATACAGCAAAGCCTGTATTTGGACTACTCTAGGTCAGGAAAGACGGGAAACAAGGATAATTTTTTTTTGTTTTTTTTTTCTTTTTTGCAACAAACAGCAGGAAAATGCAATAAATATCTAACACAGGCTAGTGCACTTGAGTGTGTAGCCTCAACAGGTATATGCAACAAACAGGACAAACTTTAAAAGTGCAGGTGCAAAAACAACTTTAAACAGTTTAAAACAGTTCAAGAAGCAGAAATACTTGCAGTTTAGCTAGATCGGACAGTCGCCCAGGTAGTAGCAGGAAAAAAAAATGCTTATCAGGTTAGCAGTCGCTCTTTTAGCTTCTCTGCTGCTAGCACCACTCTGCAGGACCATAAGGAGCTTGGCTGAGTAACAAGCGCAAAAACCGCGCCAAAGCGGGTTTTATACAGGGGGACTTGAAAGAGCTAGAAATTGGCCTAAAACGACCAGATTCTTGTGCTGTGAGCACTCCTCCAGGGATAGATAGGCTGCTCTAAGTTCCCCACTGCCACTGGTGAACAAAGAAGCCTCCCTTTATCCAAGAAAGGAAATGGTAAACACAGGAACTTTCCAAAAGTCCAGAATACAGCAAAGCCTGTATTTGAACTACTCTAGGTCAGGAAAGACGGGAAACAAGGATAATTTTTTTGTTTTTTTTCTTTTTTGCAACAAACAGCAGGAAAATGCAATATATATGTAACACAGGTTAGCGTGTAGCCTCAACAGGTAAATGCAACAAACAGGACAAACTTTAAATTACAAGCGCAAAAGCGCGCTAAAGCTGGCTTTAAAGCAGGGGGTTAGAAAGAGATAGGAAATGCCCCAAAACGGCCAATAAGCTACAAGTCACTGGGATGGAACCACTCCTCAAGGGACAGATAGGCTTCTCAGAGCTCCCCACTCTCACTGGTGAACAAAGAAGCTTCCTCCTATCCAAATAAGGATATGGGCAACACAGGAACTATGACACAGCCCAGAGATCAGCAATACCTGAAGACTGGACTATTCTTGGTCTAAAGACCTTCTAGACCAGATAGACTCTGGAACTTATGCAAGGTTCTTTTTAGTGCCAAAGAAAACAGGGCCCTGGAGACCAGTTGTTGATCTTAACACCTTAAACAAATCCATTCAAAAGACCAAGTTCCGGATGGTCATGGTTCAGTCCATTCTTCCTTTTTTGGAGAAGGACGATTGGATGTGCTGTATAGACCTTCAGGATTCATACTATCACATAAAAATTAATAGGCAGTCCAGAAGGTTCTTAAGCTTCCAGCTGGGTGCCAGTCATTAGTTCAGAGGTCTGCCCTTTGGTCTCACTACAGCCCCCAGGGTGTTTACAAAATGCATGGCGGTAGTAGTAGTAGCTTACTTGAGACTGTAGGGATTCTGGGTATTTCCATACTTAGACGACTGGCTCATATCCTCCCTGACCAGACATCAGCTAATCATAGCAAGAGATAAAGTGATCCAGACTTGTATCCTACTAGGAATAACTATAAAATACAAAAACATTTCAACTAGAACTAAGTCAAAATCTAGAGTTCATATGAGCACTGCTCCACACAAAATCATCTGTAGCCTCAATTCCCCTCTCCAGAGTTCAGACAATAAGAACACAAGTGGAAAAGATAGTTTGCAGTACTAGAGTTTCAGCCCACTTGGTCCTTCATGCTCTGGAATCAGTGGCATCAGCAATAATATTTGTGTCTTTAGCCAGATTTCACATGAGAATCCTTCAGTGGATGCTGACCTCCCAATAGTCAATTCTCCCTTTATCTGCCGTAATATGAATTACCAACATATGCAAAAGGGATCTGATGTGGTGGATTCAGGCAGATCAGATTCTACAAGGCCATTTATAAGTCCCCTCACAGTCCAGTGCCATAGTGACCATGGATGCTTCCCAGATCGGGTGGGGGGACAGTGCCTAGGGAAAATGGTCCAAGGCACGTGGTCCCTTCAAGATGCAAATTTGCATATCAGTGTTCTAGAATTGAGAGCAGTGCTTTTTGCATTGCAAGCCTTTCAGAATGCTCTCCCTCTGGGAATGATTGCAATTCAGACAGACAACATGTCAGTGGTTTGGTACATCAGCAAACAAGGAGGAACCAAATCATATCCCCTGTGTTAAGAAGTGCACAGGGTAGGGAAATGGGCAATACCTTCAACCACATTCCTACAGCAGTGCACATTCCTGGGAAGTCCAACATGCTAATGGATAAGATGAGCAGCTACATTCTTTTACCTTACAAATGGTCCCTCAATCAAACAGTAGAAGAATTAATTTTACACAAATGGGGCCAGCCATGCTGTGATCTCTTTGCATCCCCCTGTACAACAAGTGCAGCAGCTACTTTGCCTTAATCCCTTTACAGGGATGCTCTCTGTCTCAGTTGTCCCCACCCTGGTCTGCATTATGCATATTCCTCAATTCCTTTGATCCCAAAGTTTCTACAGAGAGCTGCCAGGTTGGAGAGCAGCCATCCTCATTGCACCCTTTTGGCCTCGGCTGCTTTGGTTCCCTTTCCTGTGGCCTCATTTGATTCATCAGTCCTGTATGCTGGACCCAGATCTGCTGTTTTACCTGACAGGCATGATACATCCGGACCTCCTGAGTCTCAAGCTAGCAGCTTGTTTTTTCCATTTCCATTAATAGCCAGACAGCCTATGATCTCATTATCTGTCTGCCAAATTTTATCTTTCCTCAAACCATCTACAAGGAAACTCTATACTAGAAAATGGAAAAGATTTGTGCAATGGGCGCTTCAAATGATGTGAACCCCCCTTCTGCACCGTCATAGTATTCTGCAGTTGATTTTTAATCAAGAAGCCAGTTCTTCAACAGTAAAGGTTTAATTAGCAGTGATTTCTAATTTCCATATGGGTCATAATGGCTCTTCACTTGCTTCCCATAAACACTGTAAAACCTTTCTTTGAGGCACACTTCTGTTAAGACCCCCCCCCCTTTAAAAATCCTACTCCTCCATGGAACTTAATTCTGGTACTACAAGCTCTGGTCCTTCCTCCCTTTGATTCAATACACATCCATAAACCACAAAACTTCTAAAAAACATAAAATCCACGACCAGGAACACCATTCAAAGGAAAGAATAAATTCTTTATTCAACACAGTTCTGGTACCTCGGCCTCTCGCCTTCTAATGGAACATTTTTTAGCACAATTCTGTCCCTATAAATACCCCCAGTTCCAATTGTTTAATTAACTAATTAACAAATTAACTAATTCATTCAGACTTTTGAGCTATTGCACTCTCCTATATAAACAAAATAACATTAAACATTTTAATTTACGACTGTGACCATGTTAAATACATTTTTAAATATTTTAAATACATTAACAGTATATAACTAAATACCTTGTAAAATACATTTCAAATGCATGCATTGTTTAAAAGCATTTTTCATTCATATTATAAAGTGCATTTTTAATAACATACTTCCTTATTTCAAATAATCAAATTGTTCTCTAAATTCATTCCATTAGGATGCAAGGTATGGAAATTAATGATCAACCTGCTGTCTAGTCTATTTAATTCTTTCTTAAAATTTCCTTTTACCAATAGGTCATGCTAGAACACTAAAAAACAGATTACTATCTGAATCCTTGTGTTTAGACAAAAAGTGCATGGCTACTGGACTTTCCAACATGTGCCTTCTGACATCATCTGAGTGTTCCAAAATTTGAACCTTGGCCTTCCTGGTAGCTTGGCCAATATACCAACAAGTTGGGTGACAACCACAACCTATTATATAAATCACCCCATAACTGTTGCAATTAAAAAATTCCTTGGCCCTATAAAGTTTCCCATTAATTCTACACCCATGTAGGTTCTTAGCCCGACTGCACACTGAACAGTTTCCACAATGATAAGTACCTACTTTTCTGTCCATCAGACCCTGACTTGCATGGTTCAAAAGTTTCTTATTCAACAGTTCTTTAAGATGGTCATTCCGTCCATAAGAAAAAAAAAACAATATGTTTGGGAAACAAAAAAACAATAGAACTGTCTTCACAAACAATTTCCAAAGCTTGTCTAACTATCCTTTCCAGAACAGAGGAGAATTCACAATATCTGGTGACAAAAAATAATTTACCGTCATCTTCATTCTTCTTATGCAAAACTTCTGCTCCATTAAAAATCCTGATTGACCTAGTATGACCCTCCTTTTACCCATAATTTTATTCCTTGCCTTCTGCAATATCCTATCATCATAACCTCTGACTTGTAATCTATCATATACCTCATTTAAAGAAACTTCTTTGTACCTAGCTTCAGAGGTACTGATGAAAATTCTTTTAAATTCTCCATACGGCAGTGACTCAATAAAGTGAGGGGGGGTGCATACTGGTGGCATACAGAAAGTTATTGACAGCTGTGGGTTCTCTAAATGGTCTGTGCTGAATCCTCTGTTTACTATCAACATAAGAAACTACATCCAAAAATGAGATACTGAATCTATCTGTGCTCCAAGTAAATTTTAAAACATGCGGGTTATTATTAAGAGCACTCATAAACTCCAAAAATTCCTTTTCACTACCTTTACAAGTAAACTACAAGTCATCTATGTATCTTTTGTAATAGGTTACATTCTTCACAAAATAATCTTCCAGTATCATAAACTGACTCTCAAAATCCCCCATATAGATAATATCATAAGATGGGGTGAAGGCCGCCCCATCGCTGTGCCCTACTTTTGTAAAAAGAAATAATTCTTCCATTTGAAATGATTATGAGTTAAAAAAAACTCAAGGAGGGTTAAGAGAAATGCTGAACGGGGTCCTTCCCCCAATCTTCCATGCCCCACCTTCTATCAATGTTAGTGTACAAGGCATTTACATCTACCATTCCCCAAAAATAGGTATCTTTCCATTCAAAATTGACCAAATCTTGACATACTTCCTGAGTATTTTTAACATGGGAAGGTATTAAACTTAAATGTCTTTTGAAATGAAAATCTAAAAAGATGTTAACATTCTGCAGAAAAGACCCAATTACTGAAATAATAGGTCGACCGGGGGGGCTTAAATAGATATTTATGAATCTTTGGGATGGCATACATAAAAGGAAGTCTGGGTGTCTTAACAATCAACTTCTTAACATTTTTGCTCTTCAAAAAACCTGGCCTTTCCCCACATTCCAGAATATCATTTAATTCTGATGAAAATCTTTGGATGGGATTATATTGTAACTTATCATAATATTCTTCTGCAGACAATATTTTTAGCATCATTTCATCATATTGACCTGTGGTCATCACCACTCAATTACCTCCCTTATCAGCTACTTTATAAACGACCTTATCTAGATTCGACCTTAATTCCTGTAATGCCTGCCATTCCCTTTTATTGAGATTATAAGAACTAAATGTTCTTACAAAATTACCAAAACAGTTCTCAACTTTTTTACATACCAAATTTTCAAACACATTAATAGCACTGCTTGATCTTGGGGGGCATGAAATTACTGTCAGAAACCAACTTGGGCATGTCTAGATGTCCATATCCAGTAACAAAAGGTTCTAGTTCAATATTGGACTCAGCATGCTCACTCATATTCCCATCACCAAGTTCCACACATTGTTGAAACACTTCAT